>NW_008683802.1:25035-35702 GCF_000695815.1 Acanthisitta chloris | reverse complement strand
GAGCCGGCAGGGGGCGCTCTGCGGGGCGGGCACGGAAACTGGGACCACTGGGATGGGGTGGGATGGGATGGAGACTGGGATAAGGACTGGGGTAGGGATAAGGACCTGGATAAAGATCGGGGATGGGGATAGGGATGCGGGAATGGGAGAGGGATAGGGATGAGGACTGGAATAGAGACAAGGACCAGGATAAGGACTGGGGATGGGGATAGGGATACGGGAATGGGAGAGGGATAGGGACAAGGACAGGGATAGGGCTAAGGACCAGGAAAAGGACTAGGGATGGGGATAGGGATACAGGGATGGGGAGAGGGACTGGGAGAGGGATAGGGAATAGGGATAAGGACTGGGATAGGTACCAGTGTAAGGACCAGGACAGGGACCAGGATAGGGATAAGGACCAGGATAGGGGCAAGGACTGGAACTGGGACCAGGATAAGGGCTGGCGTAAAGACTGAGATACGGACAAGGACCAGAATAGGGACTGGGATAGGGACAAGGCCTGGAATAAGGACTGGGACAGGGATAAGAACTGGGATAAAGGAGGTCAATGTCACTGCTGTTAACCCACTCAAACAAGCCATGGCCAAACACTCGGGTTTCTCCACAGGTGGATTTTTTAGAGGGAAAGGGAATGTTGTCCTGAAATGTAAATGCCACTTGTGCACCTCAGGGTGTCTGGGGAGGAGCAGCATGTTCTGGAGTGAAAACCTTCCCCAAGGAGCGTGACCCCGGCCTAAACCCAGGGAAAAGCGGTTAATTCCTGGTTCTGGCCTCTTTGTAGACACGACGTTCATGTCTTCAATGCCATTTAATGGTTTCAGGAAGTTTCTTCCTAAAGAGATGCACTTTTAGGCATTGGAAAGGGCTGTCCAGGGAGGTCAGGAGTCACCACCCCTGGAGGTGTCCAAGGAACAACTGGATGTGGCATTCAGTGTTCTCATGGAGATGACAGGTGGTGAGGGGTCACAGGTTGGACTCAATGATCTCAGAGGTCTTTTCCAGCCTCACTGATTCTGTGATTCAGGCAGCCTCTCTTCATTCCATTCCCCCACGGATGGAGAACGAAAGCTCATGAAACTCAACCATCTCTTTGGAACAGAAGCCAAGAGCTCTGGACACCTCTGTCACTCAGCCAGGCAGTCCCACACTAGCTCTCTGAGGCTGTCAGTCCCTCGAAGCCCCTTCCCACCACTCCAGCCTGGAACTGCTACCCTGTCACAGGTAATCTCACCCTGCCTGGCACGAAGCAAAGCGACAGCAGCAGTTGGAAGTTGGGAAGAACACAATTCCCTGGTTGTTTTCCACCCACGGCAACACAAGCAGTGGTTTCCTTTCTTCTTTCCTTCCTATTTCCAACAGCTCTGAAGGTAGAGAATGGAAAAAGCAAATTCCTCGAGCACAGCCAAGGTTCAGCATGTCCCAGGGTGTTTGCCCAGGGATCTGCACAAACATGAGGCAGCAACATTCGTGTCCACTCAGGAATCCAAGGGGGAAGCTCAGCCTCAGCACCAGAGTCACCTGGGGCAGAGGAACTGGTTTGAGTTGTTCTGATCAGAACCATTAGTTATCACAGAAATGAGCTGGTTCATTAAAAATGAGTTTTTACTACCAAAAGTTTCAGCTTTACACAACATTATCTGACTCTTAGGTCCAAGCTAAGAGTAGCTTTCTCCTCCTCCCACCAAAGTTGTGCTGTGTAAAGGAAGCTCCTTCTGAGTCATTCCAGCGCGAGGGAAAGCAGAGCTGTAAAAATAACTCCTGGCTGTGGAGTTAGTGCCAAGGAGCTGCACTGAGCAGTTCCCAGTGCTTGGCCAGTTCCAAAGCCATTCCCTGTCCCTGATAATCACACACACGCATGAGTCTGCACCAGCCAGATGGGACTCTGCTCTGCTGGGGTTCTGCTCTCTGGGGCTCTGCTCTGCTGAAGGCTCAGCAGGGGCTGCAGGAGGAGGATTTCATCTTCCTCCTGACCCAGCTCCCTCCCACCAGAGTCAGTCCTGGGGGAAGCATGTCCCAGTCACATAACTCCCCACCTAGCTGTGTGTGCAGCCATCAGCCACAGCTGGAGCAGAGCTTTCCCTCTTCCCTGCTGTCACAGCACCTTCCAGCCATGTGTGTCAGCATAAGAACAAGATGTTTCATGTTAAAGGACTAGAGACTGACTTGTCTGTCTGAGTGGTGTCCAGGCTGAGTAGCCTCAGGCAACTCAGAGCTCTCACCTCCGACTCTCCAGCCCCAGCCAGGCCGTGCCAGTGCAGTCTGGATAGTGTCCATGCTCTGGTCCTTCCCAGACCACAGTGCCAGGACTATTCCCTTGTTCTGGATACATCTACTGGCTTTGCATCCAGACTTTCACTTGGCTCTCCAAATCAATTCAGGCTAAGATTCTTGGTGTGTAGTTCCCACATCACCTCTCTCCTTGTCCCGTCCCCTCTCTGCCTGTTAGTTAGAGACAGCAGTCATGGAATCCTGGAATGGTCTGGGTTGGAAAGACCTTAAAGCTCATTCCCCTCCCCTGCCATGGGCAGGGACACCTTCTGCCAGCCCAGGTTGCTCTAAGCCCCATCCATCCAGGTCTCCATTTGTTCCACAATACTCTTCCATCACTCCATTCCTGGTTCTTGGCTCCTGTCCCCTCACTGTCTGGCCAGACACTCTCCCAGCGCTCTTGGAACTGAGATAAGCCAACACCAGACAACCTGCCATGGCTTGTTGTTTGCTGTGCGTGGGCACAGAGAGCAGAGCACAACCTGAGGGTGGTTAGATAAGGTCACCTCATGCTTTCCAAATAGAAACCTGGAGCTCTTGCTGGAGATTTGCTCCTCTGCCTCCACAACTCCATGGATTTCTTTTTCTGGGATTTTATCCTTCAAACCACAAGTTTATTGGGGGCAGTGTCAGACACTGCACAGCCTGTGCCCTGACTCAGGACTTAGCCTGTGCTGGTGCCTCAGCAATCCCTGTCCACACTCCTGCAGGGACAGTGGGAGCTCTGGGCACAGCTGCCTGAGCTAACACATACTCAGTGCCATCCCAGTAATCAGGACTCAATATGACCTCAACAAGCAGCTCGTGCATCTCCCAAACTTTCACCCTCATCTGCTCCCAGGGCTCATTTCTGTGACAACCTTTGTTTCCAGCAGCACAACAAAGTGATGTTTATCAACAGTGTTGGGGTAATCAGTGCAGAGTTAATGGCACACAGAACTCCCTGGCTGCTCCTCTCCCAGGCCTGGGATCTAATTAATCTCTGGCAAGGACCCCTGAAATCGAAGCAGTGTTGGCCTGCACATCTAGCAGTCAGAGCAGCTAATTGGAGCCAAACCTGCAGAGCAGGAAGGAATCACTGCAGCATGGTGGAGGTTTATTGGAGTCACAGTGCTAGAGTTTCTGCTCCAGTGCCTCCATTTGTGCCATTCCCTTACCCCAGCCAGAGCTCAAGAAGCATTTGAATCAGTCACAAACCTTCCCACAGTGCCTGCCTGGGAAGCACCTTCTGAACAAACCACTGCTTGGCAACATCTGTCTCCAATAAGTCTCGACATGCTTTGGCTCTCAGCAGTTTTATGTGACAAAAAGGAGATCAGTGGGAATATATTCCACTTCCTCAGGGGTTTCACTTATCAATCAGTTCATAACAGGACATAAAATCAAAGCCCAACACGACTGAAAGGGAAACAACACTTCACTGTCTATTTCCACCTGGGTCATTAAATTACCCAGACACCTCCTGCATCACTTGCTGCCTTAATCAGCTGGAGAAATTAATCTCCACACCAGGCGCACACACACAGAGGAGGAGATAATTTTATCTCACTCTGCTCTTGAGCCCATGAAGTATCCCAGCTGTCACTGCAAGGAAGTTCTCTTGGGATGTCTTGCACCCCATCTCATGCCTGGTCTGGGTGCAGTGCCCCTGGCAGAGACACATCTCTGTCTTGTGCCTCTCTGACCCAGGTGTCAGGACCATACCAGGCACCTCCTCCTCCACTGGTTACGTGGACAGGAGCACACACACACTCACTGTCACACTTGGCAGCCCCTCATGCCTGATTCCTACCTTCCCTGCAGCTGCTCCTTCCTCTCCCCCGGGCACCAGCCAGGTGTGCACAAACCAGTCCACACATCTCCTGTCACTGTGCTGCAAGTGCTGGGAAGGCTTTACCAGCACATAGCCAAAGCAATTAGTGTCCAAGCATTAGAGATCATAGAATTACTGAATTGTTAAGGTTGGAAAAGACCTCTAAGGTCATCAAGTCCAACTGTCAAACTAGCCCCTACATGTTCACCATTAAACTACAGCCTCAAGCACCATATCCACACATTTTGTGAACATTCCAGGGGTGGTATCACCACCACTTCCCTGGGCAGCCTGTTCCAATGATTGACAACCCTTTCTGTGAAGAAATTGTTCACAAAACCCAACCTAAACCATCCCTGGCACAACTTAGAGTCATAGAATCATCAAGGTTGGAGGAGACCTCTAAGATCGAGTCCAGTCATTAACCTGTCACTGCTGGAACCCCTGAACCATATCTTTCAACATCAGGGCCTGATGCCTCTTAAACACTTTCAGGACTGGTGACTCCCCCACCTCCCTGGGCAATTCCCTATTCCAGTGCCTGAGCACCCTAAAATGAGATCCTGGGCTGGGATGCTGGGAGAGATGCAAGCTGCACACCTGAAGGAGGGGAACAGCCTGCTCCAGTCTGGATGCCACAGGCAATGGGAATCACACAAGCAATTAGGCTGGAAAAGCCCTCTAAGAAAGCTAGAAAAGACCTCTAAAATCATCAAGTCCAGCCATTAACCTGCCACTCCTGTAACCCCTAAACCAGATCCTCCAGTGCCACATCCAGACACCTCTTAGACACCTCCAGGGCTGGTGACTCCACCACCTCCCTGGGCAATATCCCAGAGCCTTCTGTTTGGGCCAAGAGACCCAACTTGAGGCCATTTCCTCTTGTCCTATCCGTGCCAGGAGAGCCCAAGCCTCACCCCACTGCAACCTCCTTCCATCTGATGCCTTTCCCGCCGTTTTGCTGTGGCTTCCAAGAATGGGAGAGGGAAGGAAACATGTTTGGACGGCAGCTCGGAGCCGGCAGTGTTTGCACACTGCTCCCGAGCCTGCCTGGCTCCACGCCGAGCTGGGAACAACAAAGCCTGTGCCAACCTCTTGGGAGCAGGATTTGATGGAAGCTCTGCTGCCAACTTGGCTCTCCCACTCGCTCCTCACGGCTATTTCCGAGCAGTGCCCGCCAGGCACAGGGAATGCTGAGCCCTGAGTATGGAGCACAGTGCCCAGACCATGCCTGGCATGGGCTCATGGGCCTGTGCACAGCCAAGAGGGCAGCGATGGGAGCGGGAACAGGTGGGATATGCCCGTCCAAAGTCATACGTCAGGGCACAAGTGGGTGTAGAAACTAGGGCTGCTGCCTGCTGCCAAGGCAGCCAACAGAACAGGCTGTCCTGGGTGCTCAGTGCAGATTAAAACACACCCCAAAAGGAGAAACACCCCAAAGGAACGGAATCTGCCTTGGCACCAAGAGAGGGGAAAGCTCAGGTGATGGGTGAAGGCTGAAAACAGCTCCTCGGTTTTTCTCCACCTGTTTTCAGGGATGTGGAGTTGAATTTTTGTGTTTGAATAGGACTGTAAGGAGCTGGAATTGGGATGGGATGGTTGTGTCCATCACTGCAGGCCAGGCAAGGCTCACAACAAGGTCTTGAATGTCACTAGGGCCCCAAGCCTTGCTGAGTACCTCATCTGCTGAGAGAAAGCAAAAGGAACTGATTGCTCAGAAATACCCTTGCTGGAGGTATTTCAGAACTCTCTGGACACAGTCCAGAGCCATGTGGTCTAGAATGGCCCTGCCTGAGCAGGGCAACCTAAGTGATTCTGGGATTGTGTGAAATCCACTTTCAGAGCAGTGAAATTATTCTGCTGAGGCAACAGCTCCAAGAGACATCAGCAAACCTGTGTTGCAGCACAGCATCTGGATGATAAATGGCATCATTAAACAGCACATTCCAGTAAGCAGAAGGGAGTTGAATTTCCAAGGGAACCCAAGGTCCCACATAGGCTGCAGTGCCTGAGCTCTCTGCTACACGTGCTGTGGCTGTTCTCGAGGGTGTGAGACAGAATTAGAAACAGAAGTGGGAGCAAGGGACATGCTAAAATCTTCTCACATTCCCACCAGGAAATTGTCACCATTAGATTCTGGTTCCTCACACCACAAACCAGAGTGGGGTTTGCTGCTGCCTCTGTTTATCAGCAGGAGCCTCAATCAGATAACACAACTCCTGTAGCACAGGAGCTTCTGTTGGAGCCTCCTGGGATGTAAACCAGCAACCCTGTGCAAACCAAGAGCCCAGAGGATTAGCAAAGCAGTTCAGGGATGGCTGTGGAGGCAGAAAACATGAACCAAGCATCTGGAGCTGTGGAGATGCTGAGCTCATCCCTTAAGTGCTCCCCATCGGCTGGCACAGGGCGTGCAGCCGGAGCTCTTAACCTGCCAGTCTGTCTGCCCAGAGCATAGGGAACCTTGGCCACCCTGTGCAAACCAAGAGCCCAGAGGATTAGCAAAGCAGTTCAGGGATGGCTGTGGAGGCAGAAAACATGAACCAAGCATCTGGAGCTGTGGAGATGCTGAGCTCATCCCTTAAGTGCTCCCCATCGGCTGGCACAGGGCGTGCAGCCGGAGCTCTTAACCTGCCAGTCTGTCTGCCCAGAGCATAGGGAACCTTGGCCCAGGCTCCTGGGGCCAAGGGAAATGGAAAGAGCAATGGCAGGAGAAACCCTGATCACTCATGGGCTGATGAGGTCACCCAGATAAAGCCTTCCATAAGAATGGTAAATGGGAGGACAAACAGAAGGGATAAGGAGATGTGATAAGAAGCCTAAAGGAATGCAAAGATCAAAAGGAGCTTTACCAGACCCGAATGCCTTCCTGCAGAGCAGACTAGCCAGGGAGTGACCATGCTCTGGTTTAACTGTTTCGTTTGCAGTGAAAGAGGGAGGAAAAAGTGTCTGTTTTGTGTGCAAATCCATCTGAGCACTGGCAGAGCTGCATACAGGTCTTCAGAGAGATGATGCTCTGTGTGTGCGGAGCTCATCTCTGTGTCTGTGGGGAGCCAGCCTGGCTCAGAGGAAAACATTTCACATAGCTGCTGTCATCAGCACATCTTTCTCCATCCTCACTGCATGGCCTGGCTGGCTGCACTGGAAACCAGAGCTCCTAGGCAACCTCAGCCACAGTTTCCAAAGCTTTAGGGTCAGTAGCAAAGGCAAAGCTCTTCCTAAGCTCCTTGTCCTCATGTGTGTGATGTCTGGGGTTGGACCATCAAGAGCTCGGAGCCTTGTTTAAGCTCCACTGGATCAACAGTGAAACCAGAGCCCCTTGACCTTCAGCAGCTCCCTCATGCTCTGTCTCTTCTTGGGAACTCCTGTCAGCACTGGAGAGGTCCTGGGTTCATTTTTAGGTTGATAGGGAGCAAAGCAAGCAGAGTACCAGGTTAGCAACCATCCGGGCATGCAAGATTTGCAGTGTAATAATAGCAACCACAGCGTCTCCCACAGTAATCCCAACCAGCAGTGTCTCCTGAAGCCAGAGAAACCACACACACTCTGTGCCTCACAGATCAGCTCCATTGTCTCAGCCATGCTGTCCCTGCTCTCCATCTGCTCCGAGCAGTGGGAAATCAGCAGGGTTTGAAGTCCTGCCTGGTGCCGAGGGAGAAGCTGAACCTTCAGCATCCAAACCAGCCTGGGGTTCACAGGAGGAGTGAGAAAGGAGCTGCAGCAGAGGAGGAAGAGGAGGTGGCTGGGGGATGTACCCCCAGGGTAGCACATAGGGCACAGGGTGCCTGGGGTCACCTGGGGCTGGCACAGCACTGCCAGCTCCCACCAGCTCCTGCACCAACTGAGCTCATGTACCCGTGAAGAATAAACTCTCTGCCTGCTTTTCCTGCTCCCTCTTGGCCACTGGCTGATGGCAAACGGGTTCTGAACTTCCTGTGAATGGGATGCAGTTCTGGAAAGGAGCTTTGGCTCATGTAGGCAGCAATCTGAGCCCAGGAGCTGATGTAGCTGCAGAGCAGCCTTTGGAGCAGTCCTGGAAGAAAACAGCAGGCACAGTGTGTCCTAATTCCAGTGCCATGCTGGACAAAGGCAGCAGGAGCAAGGCTGCCCGAAATACCTGCCGGGTGGGTTGGGCAGCTGTGAAACGCGAGGAGTCCCCGCGGCTCCTGGCGATTCCCTGCGGCCGGAGCTATTCAAGGACAGCTTTCCTCAAAGTCCTGTCATTTCAAGAGACAGGGGGAAAATAGCCGTGGGTCTAAGCATGCCAAGAGCCTGGGAAGTACGCCGAGAGGGCCCTTTGCTCTGCCCTGTCCTGTGTGCCGCGCTGGGGCAGACAGCACTGTCCCCACAGAGCTCTCCAGCAGTCTGTCCCCGGAGAGCATCCCGAGCATTCCAGCCAGGGGATCCAAGAGCTCACCCCCCTGGCTCTGCAGACACCTCCTGCTCCTAAATTCAGAGCTTGTTTAGGCTCCAACCCTGCAACAGGGTCAGCCTCCATCGCCCTTGGGGTTTGTTATGTGAACGCACCTGTTTGCTCAGTCACTCGAGTGCAGTGAGCAGTCTGTATGGTAACTCCATCAATAAAATAACTTCTGTTCTGCCACAGAACAGCTTCCACACTCAAATTCCTCCCTGCATCCAGTCTGGGAGGCATTCCAGTGTGGGCTCTGCCTCAAGTACCTCTCATCAATCAGCTGTGCAGCAGCGATGGAGTGTGGGACCACACAGCTCTGCTCGCTCCACCCTGAAGGCCCAGCCAGCCAGGCCTGGGAAGAGGGGGAAGCAGCACAGCTACATCCAAATCACTTCCAGTTCTGCTGGATGGGGTCAACTCTGCCATAGGGATTCCTGCCATGTAATACTCCACAGCAAACAGCTCCACATCCTCCTGCATTTCCCACTCCAGTGAGAACATAGAATCACAGAACCTCAGACTGGTTTGGGTTGGAGGGACCTTAAAGCTCATCTCATTCTAATCTTCTGCCATGGGCAGGGACACCTTCCACCAGCCCAGGGTGCTCCAAGCCCCATCCAACCTGGCCTGGAACACTCCCAGGGATGGAGCAGACACAGCCCCTCTGGGAAACTTGTGCCAGTGTCTCAGCACCTCACAGGGAGCAATTCTTTCCCAATATCCCCCCTGTCCCTGCCCTCCGGCAGTGGGAAGCCATTCCCTGTGTCCTGTCCCTCCATCCCTTCTCTTCTCCAGGCTGAACACCTCCACCTCTCCATACAGGAACAGGAGGAGCCTGAGTTACTTCAGAAATACTAACTATAAAAACTTGGTAAACAAGGGCTAGGATAAAGCAAGCACAAGGAAAAGCACTGAAACTAGGGGAACTGAACAGTTTAACACAAGGTAATACTAAGTGCTACAAATCCAAAATCTCGGGAGATCATGCTCAGGCATGAAAATCCAAATACCCCAAAAATGTCCATTCGAAGTGCCATCAGCCACTCAGGATGGCTGTGCGCTCCTGCAGCCCCATTTGGTCTCCTGCCTGTCCCTGCCACGACTCTTTGGCACGCCAGGTCCCGGGAGCAGACCTTGGCAGGGATGTTTATGGACATAATAATGAGCTGCTGCTTTGCTGTGTCCTCAGCAGAGCGTTCCAGGCTGCTGCACACAGCACTGCCCTGAGTTATAGCTGCCCTGTGCTTTGACATTCTCGGTGTTTGCACTGATGGGGCAAAGAAAATTACTTGTACTTTAAGTAACAGCTTAAATCCTGGAGCACTAGACTCAAACACGGGAGGAAAGCCTGTTGCCAAATCACCCTAATCCCAGTCCCTTCCTCCTCTGTGTTTAGCATTACTGCTGATGGAATTTGGACTACAGCTAATGCTGATTAACATTTTCATGTTGGTTATTTCACATCATCTTTTCTCCAGCTGTGGCACAGAACTAGAAACACACCATTTATCCTTGTTGAGGTTCTGCTTCCCAAGCTCTTGCCAGCCAAACCCATGGGAATGAAAGGCTGCTAACTGATCCCAATATGGATCAATTCCTAAAGGCAGAAATTGTCCTTTTTCTGTCCAAAGCTGGGTAAGAAGATTTTGATTGCAGGCTCATCCTGGGCAGAGCAGGGCAGTGGGTTCCCTATGGGCAGGAATGGTGTCCTTTCCCCCTAAACCTGGGTAAGATTTTGATCGCAGGCTCACCCTGGGGGGAGCAGGGCAGTGGGTGACTGGTGGGCAGCATGGGGAAGGGGCAGGAACACGGCTGAGCTGGACTTTGCCCTGCTGGACACTGGTAACCACCAGCCCCGAAATAATGCAGCTAATTTTACACCTGCACTCCCTCTGCCCCGCGGGAATCCAGCGCCGAGGGACCCACACCTAAAATTAGAGCAGGTAACAGACAGGATCTTTAGCACGTTAAAAGTAGCAACACGCCGGTGGGTGCAGAGCTCTCATGCCCTCGCTGCAGCCTGTTTGCCCCGGGGGGGACAGGGCCGTGCCAGACACCTCCCGTGTTTGGGTACGGGCGCAGGCGGCACCGGGACCGGGAATGTCCCCGCCAGGGCGGGGAGGGCTCGGGTGGCACGGGAGGGTGTCCAGACTGAAGGTCAACCACCGAAAC
>NW_008683802.1:7065-25014 GCF_000695815.1 Acanthisitta chloris | reverse complement strand
GCCTGGCCCTGACACGCCGCAGCCCCTGGCACTGCCCGGCAGCACCGTCTGGGGCGAGAGATGGGGCCCGAGTGTGGCTGTGCAGAGCTGAGAGGGCCCCAGAGTGCCTGAATCATAGGCTAACCTGAGCTGGAAGAGACACACAGGGATCACAGCTCAACTCTTGCCCCGCACGGGACACCCCAACAACACACCCTGTGCCTGAGAGCGCTGGACAAACACTCCCCGAGCTCTGTCAGGTTTGGGGCTGTGACGCTGCCCTGGGAGCTGTTCCAGTGGCTGAGACTGCTGCCAGCTCTCCATGACATGAGCTCTCTGTCCCACTTCACATTCCCTTTCCAGCACTTCCTTGCTTCACCTCCTCTCACCTCCACCTGTCTCAGTTTCCCCTGCCACTGGAATACTCCTCTGAGGTTTGGCTCTGGCATTATTCTGGTCTAACTGGGTTTTCCCTCATTAAAAAAACCCCAAACAAACCCAAAACACTTTGTGACACACCAGTTCTTAAACAAAATTATTTCTTATGCATAATTAATTCTCCCAGGGTGAAAACAAATCATCACTAACATGTGTCACTGCAGCTGCTTGCAAGATATAATTTAAGCCCATGGCAGATGTTGATTTTACAGAGGGCCCAGCATTTTTTTGTTCATCCCTACCTGCAGGCAGGTGAGGCTGCAGCTGCCACACAGGTTCAGCTGGGGCATAGACACCTCAGAGCAAATTACGGGGAAGAGCTGCTGCGGTGAAACTCCCGTGAGAAACAGGGAGCGCGAGGAGTTCCTCCCAGGCCGCGCCCAAGGGCGACTGCCGAGCGCGCTGGACCAAGGAGCACGCGAGGATGGCCAAGGAGCACGTGAGGATGGCCAAGGAGCATGCGAGGATGGCCCGGGAGAGTTATCACCCTGCCTGGGAGCAGGATCTGACCTCCACTCGCGGGTCAGGGCTCTCCGGCAGCTCTGGGTGTGGAGCCCCAGGACCAGCAGCAGCACCAGGAGCTCAGGCAGCTCCGGGTTCCTCACTCCGGGGGTCACACCCCATCGCTCGTGTGGTGAGCAGCCCAGGGACTGAACGGCGAACAGTGGAAATGCCTCGAAAGTCAGCACAGCTCAGTCCCTGCCGCGCGGCTCTGCGGTTCTGTGCCGACGGCCCTGGGATGGCAACGCACCGAGGGCAGCGTGAGGACCAGAGCCCTGCCCTGCGGCTTGACAGGGCCCATGGGTGAAGGACTGAGCTGTCCCTTAGCATAAAGCACCTCCTCAGCCCGGGGATGGGACAGCTGTGCTGGTGCCAGCTCAGAGTGCTGCCCCAGCCCAGACCATGCGGTGTGCTCGTGGGGCTCGCGGGGATGATGCTGATCCCGTTCCCATGCAGAGCTCAGTAGAGATCAGAAGATAGGGAGAGGGGCAGGAGCTTCATCGGTGCCATTCAGAGCGCTAGGCCCTGGATAACGAATCCCTCTGGTTTGTGCGGAAAGGGGACACCAGGTTTCCACTCCCCACCTAGTTCACCCACAAAAGCAGAGCTTGCAGCACTGCCATGGGAACAGCCTAGGAGGAGTGTCCGGGCTGGGCTCCACCGCAGAAAAGCCTGTCTGCTCTTACCTGGGGCTGTGCTCGGGGACTGTTGCAGGGCTGGGAGCGGAGGCAGGTGCACCATGCTGTGTCCCAGGAAGGGTTTCCCAGATTCAGGTGTGCCCAGACCCTGTTGGAGACCCACAGACCCACACCTGCTGTGCTGGGGACTCAGTAAAGCTGCAGTGGGGTCAGTGCATGAGGAAACCACAGTGAGAGGAGAGCAGGCAGGAATGGGGCCACATTTCACCCCAGGCACCAGCTTGGTGCTCCCAAGAAGCAGGAGCTGAGCTCACAACCATCTGTATGCTGCAGCCCCAGAGGCCACGGGCTCAACAGCAATGGTAACAACATCCAGCAGTGACAAATGCAACAGCAGAAACTTTCCCACCGCAGCAGCTTTACCAGGAACCACCCCCAGCCAGGGACCAGCTGGTGGTTTTGCTCCCAGAGCACACACTGACAGCACATCCATCCCCCCGTGCCCCTCTGTGGTGGTCCCTGCCCTGCTCCCCAGCTCCACTGCCCTGGTCAGCAGCTCCACTCTCCTGCCTCTGCTACCAGGCCAGCTTCCTCCTTCCTGGGGCAGGGGCTGAGTCCAGCACCCAACACCCAGGTGGAAAATGGTCCGTATGAGAGCACAGAGGGCAGCTGCCAGGATAGGGCTGAGATGCCCAGGCAGCAATGTGTCTGGCACAGTGTCTCCCTGCCCACAGAAAGGCTTCAGGCTTTTACCTCCCTGAGACTGCACAGAGGAAAAACATCTTGGCTTGTCTGCTGGTCCAGCAGCACCAGGATTCCCACTCAGGGATGTACACGGGAATAAGTCAAGGCAGCAGGAACACCATAGCCAGAATGGAGCAGCATAAACTCCTGCTGGAGCCTCTGCTGCTCATGAAATTACAGGGGGGAGGAGTGCTGGCCTGGGCCACCACATCCAAGCTGTGACACTGCTGTCACCCAGCTTTGCTCTCCGGGAGACGTGAAGGAGGGAGCTTGCAGGGTTTGTGTTTCCTGGCTCCAGGAGCTGCCCTAATGCAGTAATGACATCCCTGTCCAGCCCTGGGAGGAGGAAACTTTTCCCAGATGCCAGAGTCACTCCTGAAAGTCTGCTTTAAAGAACAAACTAATTAGGCAGCAGCATTCACTGCTGGATTTAACAACTCCTCAGTGCAAATTGAAGGTGACAGCAGCGTCTGAGCCAGAGCCTGCCAAGGGCAAGGCTGGGTGGCTCCCACGGGACTCCCAACCTCCACTCGCTCACGTTGCCAGGGAGTGCTGCCTGGTCAAGGGCTCCCAGACCCACTGAGCAGCTGGTGGGGCTCCCTGGTGATGTGAAGCCATGGGAATACCATAGAAATCAACACCCAAAGGTGCCACTCAGCAGCAGCCACTGCTGTGTCCTCAAGGGGAGACACAGCAGTCCTTGGCACGCCCTGCTCTTCCTGGCCCAGAGCAGCTGCAGAAAGCTGATTTACTCCAAGAGAAGCTGATTACAGCTTCCTGACACCCAGGAAGGCCACACAGGCAGCAGAACCCTTGGTGGGGCTGGAAGCTTCAGAGCTGTGTTTGCTACAGGAGCAGTGGTAGATCCCTCTGGCTCTGGGCTGGGGGAGCATCCTCTGCACTGGTCATCTCGCTAATTCCTCTTACTAATTATCAGCAGTGAGTAGGGCAAGGGCTTGGCATAATCCCTGTGTGGCACTGGATGGTAGAAAGCTCAGTGAGCACCTGCACACAAAAGCCTATTGCAGGTAACAGGGAGCCACACACAGACTTACCAGGCTTTGGCTCCAGCCCCGTGGGGGACCTGTTAGCTCCTTAGTGCCTGTTGTAAGCTCCTTATCTCTTGCAGGGAGCTCTGGAACCCTTGGCAGCTCCAACATCCCCAGCAGGGCTGAGCCCCCACATGCTGGCACAGCCCCATCATCATGTGTGATGCCACCAAGTGATGTCTGTACCCACCACAGCACAGACCCCCCAGGAGGGCACACACCACCCCCAGTACAGCCCAAAGCATCACAGACACTGTGCACACAGGACCTGGACAGTCAAGAAGGACACAGGGAGGTGTTTGTGGGGGAGACACTCACCTGTATGGATGCTGTGGCTGAGTCTGGGAAGAGCTGTAGGGAGAACTCTGCTCCCTCCTCTCCTCTCCCATTCATCCTGTGGAGTCTGCGTGAGGGTCAACACAGCTGAGATCACAGTGAGGGACTGGCCATGAGGATGGAGGAGTGTTGGGATCTCATCTGACACAAACTGCTACACTGGGCAGGCTGGAAATGGTAGCAGGAAAAGAAGGCAAGGATGGGCCCAGCCCTCCACACCCTGTGGCACAGGAAATCACCCCCAGATTGGAGCAAAGGCAGGAAAAAGGCCACACAACATGTGGGGCAGGATGCACAGCTGAGGCTCAGCACCACCCTGCAGCCAGGGTCACCCAACAGGGACAGGGCATCAGTGCGGCTCAGCCAAGGCCTCCACAGGGAAATCGTTTTCCAGGTGCTAAAGCACCTTGTGCAGGAGGAACTCATCCAGCTGAGCTCCCCCAGTGCTGTGTGATGGGCTCTGCTCAGTGTGGGGCTGGGGGTGCTTTGCCCCCAAAAGCCTCCTGGACCATCAGGCTTGGCCTCCAGCACTCCAGCCTTGGAAAGGTTTAATTTCGTTCCCTACAAACTCAGCTCCTCCAGCAGGACTGACCCTGTTTGAGCACCACAACCACCGAGCACACACAGCCTCTGTGGGCTCTGCATCACCCCGGGAGCTCCAAAAATCACCATCCAGCTCTCCAGGGATACACAGTCAGACAGACACGTGGATGCTGGCACAGCTCCAATCACTCCATCCCATATCTAGCTCAAGAGACTCAGCTAAGGAAGGGGATGAGTCCTCACCAGTGACCCAGGCTGTGAGGCTGCAGTGCCTTGGGGCAGATCACATACATCCCACGGCACTGGCAGCAGGAGCTGTTATTTATGCAGGTACAAGCACAGGCTGTAACCCTTCACCCCGAGACACAGCCTGAACTTCAGCAGGGCTTTAACTCTGAGCTTGGCATGAAATCGATGATCTTAGAGGTCATTTCTAGCATAAACGATTCTGTGATGCCATGAAATCGCTGCCTGGAAGCTGATGATTCATGCCCCAGGCAACCAGGGGAAAGTTCATCCTTCCAGGATGAGCTGAAAGGAGCAGAGGCTTCCCAGCTCCAAGGGGCAACACCACGGGAGCAAAGCCCTGGGAATCTGTCACTCCTGCAGCCAGAGCATCCCCAAGGGACACAGGGACAGGGCTGTAGCCTCAGTGCTGGCTGAACCCCCAGCCACCTGTGGACACAGCCAGGAAAGCGGAGCAGGTGATGTCTCATGAGCTCAGCACAGGAAGAAAGGCTCAGCAAGTCCCTTCATGCCAGGGGATCACTGCTCTGTGACCCCTCTGGGGCACCACCTCCAGCTCCCTCTCCCTGGCTGTCCTGCTCCTCATTTTACAGCAGGACACCATGGAGCTTCCCACAGAACAACAGGATCCCCTGGCAGGGCTTAGGTACAAACACAGGCACTGACAGCAAAAGGTTGTTTCCCTCTTGGGGCAGTTGGCAAACGATATGCCCATTGTTTCAGATGGGAACACAGTCCTGGCTCTGGGTCACAGATAAATAACGAGCAGGAGCTAATTAACCTAACGAAGCTGCTCATTAGACACCGAGAAGAGCAGAGAGTGATTGGAACACCAGCAGGAGCCAAAGGAGCTCCTCCCAGCAGGGAACACACAGCCCCTTCCCTGCCCTGCCCAGGATTCCTGGTAGGAGCAGCTTGGGAAGCAATGCAGCTGCTCCCAACACTCCCTCAGTTCCCATGGCAACTTTCCCTCACTTCATTGCTCTATATTGTTCTTTTTCCATTTAAGAGCAGCCCCTGCTGCTCTCTGCACAGCTCATCGTCCCTCCCTGCCCCAGCACCGCCCGGGAAGTGTTTGTGCTGAGGGCAGGAGAGCACCTAGGGGCAGGGTGAGACATGATCCGGATGGATTCCTGCCCAGGGAATATGCTCACACCTTCCCTCAGCCCATCCCCATCCCCATCCCCAAGCAGCAGCTCTGGGAAGGCTGCAGCCTGGGTTTGGTGACACCAACCCAGCACCAGCCCTCGGGCAGGATGTGTCCCAGAGCTCTGGATATGTGATTACTGCAGTAACAACTGTGATTAAAACCTGCTATTTTGCCTAGAAACAGTAGCTACTCACAGCTTCCATTACACCTGGGACAGGATGTGTGGCAGCTCCTTCCCATGAGGAATCCTCCCAACCACCTGCTCAGCATCATGGCAAGCTCCTGCTTTTCCAGGGATGCAGGAATCCTGCAAGTTTCCATAGAATGACAGAATCCCAGGATGGTTTGGGTTGAAAGGAAGCTTAAAGATCATCTGCCATGGGCAGGGACACCTCCCACCAGCCCAGGATGCTCCAAGTCCTGTCCAACCTGGCCTGGAACACTCCCAGGTATGGAGCAGCCACAGCTGCTCTAGGAAATCCATTCCAGTGCCTCAGCACCTCACAGGGAACAATTCCTTCCCAAGATCCCACCCAGATCTCCCCTCTTCCAGTCTGGAACCATTCCCTGTGTCCTGTCCCTCCATCCCTTGTCCCAAGTCCCTCTGCAGCTCTCCTGGAGCAGCAGAGAGGCTCCAGCCCTTGGAGCATCCCCATGGCCCCACAGCACCCTCCAGCACTAGACACTGTGCCCTGTCTCAGCACAGACTCCCACTGCTCTTACAAGTTTCTTCACCAACTCTTCCAGCTCTTGCCACAGCTCCTGTTAGCACCCCCTAGGCTGATCCCGGCCAGGACACTCACACTGAGGCAAACACAAACATTAGCAACAACATTTGAATTAAATTGAATTTGAAATTAAAAAAGTTTATTTGCAGGTCTGTAAAACAGCTCCATGAGACCAACACTGCCAAACACTACGAGATGAGAATGAGTTTCCTATATTAGCAGATAAAAAAAGTCACAGTCCTTCAACTACTCTGAGAAAAGCAAACAATTATGGACCAAACATTGAATTTCCAACACCAAAAAGTCAATGGGTTGAGTCAGACAGTCAATAGCACCAACACAGGGTGACACAGCCCTGCTGGGGCTGTGGTTGCTGTGGAACAAAGCAGGTTAGTGAGGCCAATCCTCATGTAGAAACAGCCCTGTGAGCACTGAGGGTTCATACAGTGACACACCAACACATTCCACCCCATGGATGCAAACAGCAAGGAAGAGACACCACAGAGCTCCTGGGAGCTCTGAGCCTCCACATGGGGACAAGAAACCTTCAGAACTTACATGGCAGTTCCTGTTCACACACACAACTTTATTCACACTATGTGTACAGGAGCTGTGCAGAGGGAGGTGAAGGACAGGATGCAGAGGTGCTGCAGGGATCAACCCTCACTCCATGGCAAGCAGCAGGGATCACACTGCTTTCCGGTGGTACTCAGGAGGGGCAACTTCATAGTCACTGGCACTGAACAGGGCAGAGGAATTCTTGGCTAAATACCTACAGAAATAACAACAGATTCAGTTACTTCTTGCCCCAAGCCTCCGTTGTAATGCGTGAGCCCTTAGGTGTTTGCCCTGACCATGACAGGATTCCTTAGGCGCTGCAGGGACAGGACAAGGAGTAATGGGGATAAATTCAAAGGGGAAATTTAGATTTCACTGGCACTGAACAGGGCAGAGGAATTCTTGGCTAAATACCTACAGAAATAACAACAGATTCAGTTACTTCTTGCCCCAAGCCTCCGTTGTAATGCGTGAGCCCTTAGGTGTTTGCCCTGACCATGACAGGATTCCTTAGGCGCTGCAGGGACAGGACAAGGAGTAATGGGGATAAATTCAAAGGGGAAATTTAGATTTGATAAAGAAGTTTTCTGGCACTGAACAGGGCAGAGGAATTCTTGGCTAAATACCTACAGAAATAACAACAGATTCAGTTACTTCTTGCCCCAAGCCTCCGTTGTAATGCGTGAGCCCTTAGGTGTTTGCCCTGACCATGACAGGATTCCTTAGGCGCTGCAGGGACAGGACAAGGAGTAATGGGGATAAATTCAAAGGGGAAATTTAGATTTGATATTAGAAAGAAGTTTTTCCCTGTGAGGGTGGTGAGACACTGTCCCAGGCTGCCCAGGGAGGCTGTGGCTGCCCCAGCCCTGGCAGTGTTCACAGCCAGGTTGGCTAAAGCTCTGAACAATCTGCTCTCGTGGGAGGTGTCCCTGCCCAGGGCAGGGGCTTGGGACTAAATGAGCTCTAAGCTCCATTCCAACCCCTTAACACTATGACATGAGGGGTATCAGTCTCACACATAGCTACTCACACCAGCTGTGCCAAGCAAACACAGACATTACAGTTCATGCCCAAAACCCAATCCCAAAGAAGCTGCCAAACACCTCTGGCTCCAGGTGAGCTCAGGTGAACAGTCACCGGATGAAGAGTCACAGGATGAAGAGTTGACATTCGAGGTTTGGGCAGCTGCAGTATGAAGAGTTGATTTACTACTGATCTACTCAAAGAACTACTACTTTTATCCCTCTGGGACAGGACAGGACAGCAGGAAGCTCTGTCTGCACATACAGGGCACCTCAAGGGCTGGAGGAACCATGGCAAAACAAGGAATGGAAGTGTTTGTGCCACCACATCTCACTGATGGACTCGGGAATCTCTGGTCAGTGCTCCGGGGCTCTTTAGCACCTGCAGTTCACTCAGACTGACCCAAAAACCAGGATATGCCCAAGACTTTTGGGCTATTCCAGGGTAAGTTCACTCTGGCTATCAGGCTGATTCATGGTGATCCATCCTGATGTACTGAGGGCTTTCTTTCAGCTTCCAATAGCTTACCCAGTCACAGAATCCCAGGATAGCTGGGAGGGACCTCATAGCTCATATCACTTCACCTTGAAGTATTTTATTATTATCATTGAGGATGGTGTTTCCCTTCTAACTATGCCATGGCTCCAGGGGCTGCAGCACACCAAGCCCCAGTGACTGTCCCAGAAATAACATTAGCAAAGTTCATTAGCCTTTAAGCATTTGCTCAATTGTTTTGGAGTAACTGTTGTGTAATTCAA
Source organism: Acanthisitta chloris (assembly GCF_000695815.1). Classification (NCBI taxonomy): domain Eukaryota; kingdom Metazoa; phylum Chordata; class Aves; order Passeriformes; family Acanthisittidae; genus Acanthisitta; species Acanthisitta chloris. The sequence continues at coordinate 16,323 of NW_008683802.1, read as the reverse complement.
CAGTTTGCTGTAACTATCATCTGCTTTTTATAGCAGCTCTAAATAAATATCGAAGCATTTATTCCCAAACAAGTAGCAAAACTTGGGCACTTTGAAAGTGCAGAGTAACAGAACCATGGAATGGTTTGGGTTGGAAAGGACCTTAAAAGTCATCTCACGGCTATGGGGCAGAGATACCTCTCACCAGCCCAGGTTGCTCCAAGCCCCATCCAGCCTGGCCTGGAACACTCCCAGGGATGAAGCAGCCACAGCTGCTCTGGGCAACCTGTGCCAGTGCCTCAGCACCTCACAGGGAACAATTCCTTCCCAGTACCCCACCAGTCCCTGCCCTCTGGCAGTGGGAAGCCATTCCCCCTTGTCCTGGCACTAGCAATAACCCCGGTGTAACAGGAGAGAATTCAAACCTACTCAGCTCCTGCACAGCTCAGTCTGAGCTTCACTGTGATCTTTGCTGAAGATCCCACACAGACCCCAAACTAAACACTAATTCACTGCAAACAGGCAGGAGTCCAACAGGCTGTGCTGCCTGGGCTTTCTCTTTCTTGCTGAAGGACCTTACAAGCACTTACTTTAAGAAGTCATGCAAATAGTTTAGGAGCAGAGCCAGACTCTTCTCATCCAGGGGGGTGTAGGCCAGCATGGCCCCGATCCGCACTGTGCCGGGGGAAGGAGCAAGTGTTAGTTACAAACAGCTTCAGCAAGTATTTGAGTTCAGAGCCTTACAGCAGCAGAGGAAAGCAGCCCAGGAATCTCTTTCAATATATACAAAGCACATGAACTAGACTTATAAATCTATTTCCAGCCCAACCCCCAATAACTCGAGCATGTTAGGCACATGGAGTAAGGAGAGAGTGAACCCACATTTCAGAGCTGCTTGTCACAGACTCAAGAGGGGACAAGAAGCACTTGCACCCTTCCAACTGCTCTTCACCCTTCTGAGCTGGTACTCACCAAAGAGCCTCAGGAGGTGTGGGGCACCATAGACCTGAGACATGGGAGCGTCGGGATGGTCAGCCAAGATCTCAGCATATTGGGGCCTCTCAAACTTGTACAGCAGTTGAGTTCCCAACATGACATTGAAGTACTCCTTAATTCCAGCCACCACTTCGTTGACTGCATATTCCCTAGGGACACAGAGCACGTGAGCCCTGCTGGAAGGACTGGATGGACACATGGGGAGACTTGGCTTGGTAAGACCATCAAAATGCTGAAGATCTTTCAAGGGGATTTGTCTGGAGACCTTGAAATGCAGAGCCACAGAGTGATGATTCCCAGCCCTCCCTTAAAATGGGCTGTCCTGCACTAAGTCAGGATTTAGGCACACCAAGGGCAGCTTTGCTTCTGGTCATCCACAAAGAGACAGACTCAGCGCAGCTCTTCTAGAGCAACAGGAGTGCTGAGGACACTCACCAGTTCCTCTGGTTTCAGCCAGCATTCATCCCAGCTCACACCAGTTCAAAGGCACAATACTGACGTGACTGGATTGAACTCCTTGATGGAGAGGGACAGCCCCAGTGCTTCAGGCACCTGATCCCTTCCCCCCAGGCCTCTCCTGCCATGTCCCTGCAGGCTTCCAACTCCACCCTGACTGTAAGGAATCAGCAGTGACACTGACAAGTACAACCCTCACTCCACCCTGCCAACAAATTTAGAGCAGACATCAGGACAATTACATCAAGGAAGGTTAAAACACCCTGACAAGTCACTGATCTGCTTCCTCTTGAGTAGAGGAAAATAACCTCCCAGTTCTGGTTTCTCTGCCTTTAACCCAGGGAAGCTTCCTGCAGAGTAACCTTGTCTGCTGCCAGGGCTCACTGCTGGGGGAATGACAGACAAGTAATCAGCTCCTCCACCTCCCTGGCCCCCAGCTCTGTGCCTGTGAGGGACCCCAGGAGCACGGAGATCCCCTGCCAGGCAGCTGGTTTGGGTGGTCTGTACCAGTTTCCTTCAGGAAAAGCCTTGGGGCAAAGTGGGGGGAGCAGAAATCACACACAAAGCAAAACTGCAGCCTGGAATTACCCTGAAGGTTTCTAAACTCCTCTGTCCCCTTGGTCTGGGAACAGGAAGCTGCACACAGGGCTGGGCCATGTCTCACCACCTTCCCCAGCTTTCCATGGATTCCAAGTCCAACAACAACAGCAGCAGCAGAGTTCAGGGCTGGCAGTGACCACTACTCACTTGTTATCAGTGTTTCCTCGGGACTTCTTGTAGTTTGCATAATCCTCTAGGATGGAGTCAACATTCTTCTTGGCAGGAAGGTAGAAGAGCTGCAAAGGAAGGAAAACAGCAAACACAAGTTGTCTGATTTATGCAGACATTTATGTCTGAAAGCTAAAGTGAAACCAATGCACACAAGGAAGTTTCTAGAATGAAATTAGCAGGTTGAGATGTTTTGTGTTATTAAAGAAACTGTTCTAGTTGGGGATACAAAAGCCCCAACCAGCCTGAGCACCCTGGGCTAGGGGAAGGTGTCCCTGCCCATGGCAGGGAGTGGAACCAGATGGGCTTTAGGGTCCTTTCCAACACAAACCATTCCACAAGTCTATGGCTATATCCATGTTTCCATTTAACACTTGTGCTGCACAGCACAACCTGATGATGAACTGCTGAACTAGAGCTAATAAGTCAGGCCAATAGTCGCAATAACAAGGTACACAGGTGTCCCTGCAGACTTCAACATGATTTTTCCCTATCTGGGACTGCCCAGACTGTTCTTCTGCCAGGTACCTGCTTCTGCCTGGTGATCAAGTCCCAGTCATCCACCAGCCATGGCTTCAGCTCTTCTGGGATTTTCACCTTGACTTCAACTCTGTTCATAAATGTTTCTTCCTGAAAAAAGCAAATCCAGACTAATTACTCCCAGGTAACAATTCCCAGCACAGAAACCTTCCTGTTTTCTTTCCAAAGCCCTGGGAGAGAATGGACAATACATACACTCTCAACTGTTGGATCTACTCGAGCTCTCTTCTTCCTGGGGGGCTGAGGAGTCTCACTGGTGCTGCTCCCCTCTCCAATTCCTGGAGCTGTGCAGGACACAGACACCATCAGTAGGAAACACCAGTAAGATTTAGAAAAAGGATTTAAAATAAGTATCTGGTTTCTCTCAGGTCACCTCTCCACTTCATTTTAAACATGACTTGTGCTCTGGAAGTGCCACAGTTGTGACAGTTTAAATGTGGACATTGACACTCAGCTGAACACAGAGGTTTCTGCACGAGAACCAAACCAATATATAATTATCTGTAACATTATGTGGCAGAATATTTGGCCCCAACAGCTCAGCTCTGCAGCTGTGTCACATCTACATCTCAGTAAGAAACCTAAGTGTGACTTATGAAATTATTTCAACACATCCATGGAGACATCACTTTGCTTTTAGTTTGCAAGAGGTCAAAATCTTGACAGACTGGAAAAAGCAGATTTCGTACACACCAGAAAAGTATTCATGAGTAGGAAGAGACCAAGGAGTCCAGGAGGGACAGCACAAGGTGACAGGAGATTACTGAGGCATATTTAAGGCCTTTTTGCAGCTAAGAATCCTTCACTAAGGACATCACTTGTATGCAAAATAAAACATACTCACTTTTCTGCTTGTTCTTTTTTGTTTTCCTGCAAGAAGAACACACATTATTGCAAGTATCAAGAGAGTTGTACTTAAGGGACTGAAAGCAGAAAGCCAGGAAAATTGCCCACTAAGCTCAGCACAAGGAGCAGAGACTCAGGGCCTAAGGAGTATTTAGTTAAGAACACAGAAAAGCAGTATCAACTCTGACTTAACTTCACAGTTATGACACTGTAAGATTTTTCATGTAATAGCTTTGAATTCAGCATTTTGGGGGATGTTTTGTCCTTCACAAGTGCTCCTGATTTGCAGGTGATTTATTCCTGTATTTTCTGCACTCTGCAAGGAGCAGAGACTCAGGGCCTAAGGAGTATTTAGTTAAGAACACAGAAAAGCAGTATCAACTCTGACTTAACTTCACAGTTATGACACTGTAAGATTTTTCATGTAATAGCTTTGAATTCAGCATTTTGGGGGATGTTTTGTCCTTCACAAGTGCTCCTGATTTGCAGGTGATTTATTCCTGTATTTTCTGCACTCTGGATTTGCAGGTGATTTATTCTTTCAGACAGAGATTTGCAGGTGATTTATTCCTGTATTTCAGACAGAACATGGCACAAGCAAACAGAAGTGCTGGGAAACACCAGATAAATCTCAGTCAATTGAAGCAAGTTCCAGTAAAATATCAGCAATCCACCCAGTTTTAGCACTATAGCAGCAGAGAGAAGTTTCAGCAGCACTTTGGGTATTTACCACCATTTCAGGTGATTTTAACCAGTCAAGTCTCAGTCTGCTCACTGCAGTCCAGTTCAACCTCTCCAAAACTGAGGATTGTGTGGATAAAACTCTACCAGCACATGATTATTTCCTTGGAAATCCTCCACTATCTCAAAGGACACTTGTTTTGAAGCTCTGGTCAGGGTTTATCAGGGCTAGGAAGTAGGCAGAGTTCCTAGGAAGGGCTGAGGATAGGAAGAGTAAAAGGTTTGTTTAAAGCTTCAAGTCAAACAAGCACAAGGCTGGAACTGTGAGCAGAATAAGGCTCAGTTCTGCAGGAAGAAGGAGCAATGGCTAAGCTAAGTCACTGATAGTGGAATGGTATATTGAAGGGAAAGGCTTTTCTTCCAAGCCTAAACAAGGAGGAACAGGGGGTTCTTCCAGAATTAATTCACAAGGGAAAAATCATGTTAAGCATTAGAATAGAACAGTCTGAAAAAAATGGGACAGGCAATATGAAGTATAAAGCTCAACCACCATGAATGTACCCTAGGATGGCTCCAAAAACTCCTTGTGTATTACTGCTTTTCATGGAACTCCAGGTAGACCAGTAGAGCCTTCTAGAAGGATCCAGTTGCCAGTCTGGAATCGTTCGGACACACTGAGTGCATCTGACTACTCACATTGTGCCCAGCCAAAAAGGCACAGGGCAGAGCAACTGCAAACTGGCAGCTCATCGTGGCTCTAACCAAGCACCACCAAACACACCAGCTGACCTGGCACAGAACAAGAGATCTGGGAAAGCAAGGAGCTCTGCCCTCCAGATGGGAGCCCTGGAGTGGCAGCCCAGCCCCACTCACCGTGTGGATATGGCAGGAGTCTCCAGGCAGCAAACAGTGTGAGCTCCATCCCGACGGAAGAATCTGGGCACAGGGAGGGGGGAGAAGGAGAGAGTGTCAGACCTCCTGCTCAGCCTTCAGACTCACCTCAGAGTCCAAAATTCACCTTTTGGGCAGCATGGTAGAGTTTTACTCAGCATTCCTGGTGCTTATGTAATTTCATCTCCATTAGTGTTTGGCTCTCTGGAGAGTAAATTGTATAATAGAAATTACCTTTCCTTCAGATCCTCCAAAAATGCTGCAAAAGGTCAATTTTGAGGCCCAAATAAGTTGACAGTGTTACCCTTTCAGATCAGTGTGAGCAGTTTCTCCCCCTCCTCACCACCAGCACTTCATGTATCTACAATAAGCTTCAATTTACACAGGAGCAATCCAGCAGTTTGACTTTGGAAGAGTATTTTGGGCTTTTCCAGCAGCATTTTGCCTTTGGCTGTCAGCAGGTGCAAGCAGCAGTGCTTTGGTCAGTAATACACCACCACCCTGCATCACTGCTGGGTAAGTCACAGCATTTCCTCTCCCTCAGCCTCTGGGCAGGGAATGAAAATAGGGAGACTGTTGGAAGCAGCACAGGTGTGATTCAGAGGGATGCACAGCATGTGGTAACTGCCTAAGGACTAGGAGCAAAATGAGTGCAACAAGCACATGGGACCTGTTCTAACTCACTCCCCCCAGATCAGGCTGCAGCCGTGGTGACAACACCTTTCCCTCTCCCCTCTCCAACCCAAAATCTACCACCAAGGGATTAGTTTTTCAAATCAACATGAAGCAGATGTTTCAGAGAATTCCCTTCTCTCTGCCTTTCCTAAGCTTAGGACAGTGATGGCAGCAAAAAGCCAAACCACTCCCTTCCCAAAACTTGCTTCAACCAGGAGTCTATCAGAGCTGGTAATGTGCTTTAAGCTTTCCAGTCACACAGGGCTTAACCCACAGTCACTGTTGCAGTTGGGTCTCCCTTGGAAGCACCATCAGGAGTGGCTGAGAGGATTGAGCCAGCTCTGACTTTCAGGCCAGGGTAATATTCAGTGTTTACAACCCCCTGCAAACAGGCTGAGCTCTCTGGGTGACTCAGGCCAGCAGCATGGGGAAGCTACTCTGCAGTTACTATGGCCATGCTCTCTGTAGTGCAAACTACACCTATTTACAGCTGAGTCACCCCTGTCCCTGTCACTGGAATTAACTTTCCTCCCACTACTCCATGTGAGACGACTCAGGTGTGACAACTCTTTGAGCAGCTCAATTAGCGATGGTCATGATTTAGATCTGGTTTAATTAGGTTGTAATGACACTGAGCACCAACTGTGTCTACAGAGGTTTGGGTTGGGGTTTTTCCACCTTCAAATGACAAAGAGGTGACTGGGCCCTGTCAGAGGCGAGTGCAGAGCTGACAGAGCACCTGAGATCCCACAGATCCACTGAGAGCAGGAGCTAAGTACAGCCTTGGCTAAGGTTGGACTAAACCCCAGGTGAAACTGCTGCAGGATCCAGTGGTAAAACCCCCAATTAACTGTCCCCACTACTGCTGCACTTGCCAAATCAATGACTCCTATTTTGTAACAGAGTCACCCATGAATGTGACACAAATCTGAGGCTGCTGCCAAACCCACTGAAGAACTGATGTCATTCCAGCATTCCTCTTGTGTGGAACAAAGTCACAAACGAAGTCAGGAGTGAAAAACATCCCATTAGTAATGATCATCTACATAATTAAGTGAAGCACTGCCCCAAACACAAGAGCTTCATGGCAGAGCTGCACTGACTGTGTGAGACTAACGAGAACACCTTCCAAGCCTGCTCTGAAAGCCCACAAAGCTGGAATGAGAGCAATTAGGAGTCCCAGCCTCAAATTAGTCTTTTCTCATATATATTTGAGCTTCCTTCTGGTCTCTGAAGATGTAAACCTATTTTTAATAGCATTTGGGGTTAGTCTGGTCAAAACCAGCAGAAAAAAAGACCTTTTAAATGAAGCTCTGACATTTGTACAGTGAGAGAAGGCAAAGCATTGCAAGGGTTTTGTTCCCAAGTGCTTGCAGAGCCTGGAAGAACCAGAGAATTCTATACAGACACTGATTTCACTGAGATACGTGAGAGTCAGGAGGACTCACAGTATTTTGAGTATCAGTTCATCACTTTATGAGAAAAGGAGTCCAAAAAAACCACAGTTTGTCTACTCAGAGCCTCAAGTCACTTCTAAACTCTGCACCATCTAAAGGCACTTTAATAAAACACTTTAACAAAGGCCTTTTTGCTCCCTCAGAATTGACACAGCCTTTGCATGGGCTATGTGAGAATTAGTGAGGTTTAGCTTGCAATCCTTTCTAAGCAAAATACTATTTAAAGGCCAACCACAAAACTGCCAAGCAAAGGTTTGGGAGGTGTTTTGGGTGAGGCTTTGGGGATGGGTTGTCTGGTTTGGGTTTAGTATCAAAAAGGTTCTTACACTTCAACATTCTTCTGCTGCAGACCAGAAGTCTTCTTGCCTGGAGCAGCACCTCTCATCTTCCCCTCTGCATACTGCTCCCTTGAAACAGAGGAAATTCATACATGAGACCTCAGCTGAAAAAAGCAGCTTATTTTCCCCCTCTTTTTTTAACCTCACTAACTTCCCTTGATAAGCAGTTGTTGGACTGTTGCTCTATTAAGACATTTCCTTCAAGGACTTACAACAAAACCACTTACTGATTGGCCTTTTGAAGTTCTTTCTGCTTCTGCAGGTTGGTGTCCACGTATTTGAGTACTCTGCTTTCTGGAACCCATTCATCCCAGCTAGAAAAAGCCAACAAAACATCCAATGATTACTCAAAAACATCCCAGAATGGCATTCCACATGCAGCAGGCAACTAAAGGCTTTCCAGAATCTGGGTCTAAGCTTTGCTTTTGGACTGGCACCACTCAAGGTGGAAGTTACCAAACTCATTCCCCACTGGCTCAAGCTGGAATCATTTTTCTAGGGAAATGTAACCCTCATTTATATCCAAAGTTTCCCAGACTTGAAGGATGGGCAATTTAGGAGGGAGAGGATTTTCTTTAAGTCAAAAGAAGCATCACAGGAAAAATAAATATTCTATGCTTACTAAATGACGGGACACCATATTCCCATATGGTGTATTCCCAAGGATATCATGGAACAAGTTTCCTTTATCTATTCCAACATTTCATAGGTTAACAAATTCAGCAATAAGATCTTACTGTAAGGAGAAGAGCTCTGATTTCTGTCTGTGAAGGAAACCAAGAGGACATGAATATTTGAAGCATCTGAAGGTAACGAGGTAAGAGAACAGGAGTTGGGGAAATTGCCATGAGAGCAGCAACTCCACCTCGACAGAGAGTGGATCATCTGAGCAATCTGACAATTGTTTCAATAAAACACATTAAAAGTGGCCAAGGCACGCTAAAATATGCAAGTTAAAGCTCTTCAGAGAGATCTGTGGCATTTTTTAACAGCTGTCAGTCTGGGAGCATCATGTGGTCAAGCCAATGCTGTACAGGGGTACAAGACCTTCAGGAGTGTTAGGACAAGGCAAGTTCAGCATCCCAAAGTTAAACATCTCCAGCTGTACCCAGGCCAAGATTATGATTTTAGGGTAGTGCTTTGATCAGTCACTGATGTTACTGCTGCCTGGAGAGCTGCAGGAGACCCTGCAGAAGTGACATGTAAGCAGTGGCACATCCCACCCAATGGTGAAGGGAATTTTGGGTATCCTGACTGTTTATATTAGCAATTCCCAAAGGCACATCCTTACAGAGCCCCTGCTGCCTGGCTCTGGCAGCAAGGCCACTTTTAATGCAGGGAATTGGGAGCTTGAAGGCAAAGAAAGTCAAACAGCACAAGCAAGAAAAGCAGGATGAGGACACCACTCCTAGCACCCTCTGTTGGGATGGTGAAGGGAATTTTGGGTATCCTGACTGTTTATATTAGCAATTCCCAAAGGCACATCCTTACAGAGCCCCTGCTGCCTGGCTCTGGCAGCAAGGCCACTTTTAATGCAGGGAATTGGGAGCTTGAAGGCAAAGAAAGTCAAACAGCACAAGCAAGAAAAGCAGGATGAGGACACCACTCCTAGCACCCTCTGTTGGGCACAG
>NW_008683802.1:0-7053 GCF_000695815.1 Acanthisitta chloris | reverse complement strand
TGCTGCCTCATTAGCAGGCAGCAGCCACCACAGGACTAATTATGCTCTGTGAGTGTTGTGTTTACAAACATCTCTGCACATTTGCAGGAGGGTGAGAGGATGCAGTTCAGTTACACAGAAAACATGAGGTTCAGCTTTTGGTTGTGTCAGTGAGAGCAAGATCACAGTGACAGTCTTCAGCACTGAAATGAAACCAAACAGGAAACTGCTCTCTGAGGCTTCTGAGTCTGTAGAGCTGAAGCTTTTGATCACTAAGGAAAACTCCATTTTGCCTAAATTCACAGCAATGTGGCAGAACAGAATTCAAAAGGGAAAAGTCAACTCCATCAATACAACAATCTCATGGAAGTTTTCACCAGGAAGGTGAAAAACAAAGGGCTCAACACTTATTTCATGGAGAGGCCTTTCAGCTTCACCAATTCAAACACTTCTGCAGGAGGAAAAAGTCTCTCCAAGTTTACTTTACCATGAGAGGCTGGAAATGAATACAGGCTACAGCTGCTCCTGGGAAAGGCCAAACCCTTCCCCATGCTGAACACAGCCCTCAGCAAGCTGTGCTGCTCCCAAATTTGCTGCCAAAAAGTGGCATAAAAGCCAAATACACTGTGTGTTTGAGTGGAGTTTTGTTTCACCTCAGCAGGAGTTGCCTCTCCTACCAACACATAACAACGAAGTCTCACACTAGGGATTTGTGCCAGGGAGCAACTACAGTCACTATTTTCCACTCAGAACAAACAGAATTCTATAGAGGATTCCCATCAGCCTAGTCATACCCTAAGCTCTGCAGGAAATGCTTAGTTTGGCAGTGCTTGCTTTCTGTTGCTATATTTTGGTATAAAACCTATTTAGGTCAGTCCCAGAACATCTCCTCATGGGACCATGGCAGTGCTAGTCCCTCCAGCTCACACTCAAACTGACAACAGATTTGACTGCAAAGGAAAAAGAAACTCTGCTTTCATTTCATGCAGTACTTACTTTTTATTCCAGCCACTGTAATGGATGAAGTATTTGACTTGCTTGTCCTTTATGGCAACCTTTACGCACTGCAACAGAGAGGAAAGGTCAGTCAGTCCCACTGGGAACAAGATCTGGATGTGTTTTCACACCAAATCAGCTGCTTTTCTAGCTTCCAGAGGTTCAGCATGCAGAGATTTCCATGCAAGCACCTGGAATACTACAGCTATTCCCTGACCCAAGGTACTGCCTGTGGATGGACTGGGAAGGGCTGAGCAAAGAGGTGACTCTGCTCAGCTGTCCAAAGGGACACCTTCCCTTGGGAGAAGGACCAGAACCCCCTGAGGATGACAAAGGAGTATCCAAACAGACCCAGGTGAGCCCCAAGCAATTCTCTGGGGAGCTGGATCCCTACCTCTCACACAGGTAAGCTGCAGCAGAGGAGTCTTCAACAGTACAATAACTACTAGGGAACTCTCCAGCCCCAGGGAGAGCTCTGGGTTCACCCAGAGCTGCAGGGAGGGCTCTGTCTGGGTTAGGAACGTAAACAGGAGGGAAATAAACAGTTATTTCCATCAGAAGTCTGGGCTAGGAATACAGCAACTTCCTCACACCCCAATATCAAGGGGAAGAGTATTAACAGAGGAGAACACACATAACGAGGCTGTTCTATGGCACTACTTGGATTCAGAAGTGTTCCTCAGATGTTCCTGCCTCACATGTGGCACAGCTTTACTCCCAGCCCCTGTCTCAGCTCTCAGGAGTGTGCCCAGGTGAGCTGGAATGTTGTTCACACTGCCTGGTTTCACAGCTCCTTCCTATCCCTGCAGCACAGCATGGAGAGCTCAAGCTACCACAGAAAAAACACACAACATCTTCCTCAAAATCCCAACACAGATCTCCAGCCAGCCCAGAACAGAAACTACATGACCCCAGGGAGTGGAACTCTGTGCCTATCACACGTCCCTGAACTTTCTGGCTGTACAAATGAAATCTACCAAGCTCAGCACTTCATTGAGAGAGTTCAAGTGCTGTTCTGGAGGTGCTGAGATGCAGCTGCCACTGCAGCACTTCAGCAGGGACATCAGAAGGGTGTTGTGAACATGAGGAATGATCTGTGTGGCTTTAACTTTTAGTCTCTTTTAAAGGTTTTTTTTCCCCTTGAAGTAAAAACTACCCACAGAAATTAAAACTGCTGTTTTCTTGTCATGTTGAGTCACCTGTAAGTATCTGAGAGGGCACAGCCTTCTGCTATGTAGCATTTTACAGTGTGGTGCACCCTCTTCAGTGCCAAAACTGCCAACAGAGGAACATCATATTTCAGTGATCATCTCCAAAATGCCACATGTGGAACTTAAACTCAGTCTCACCTCAACCTGCAGCTAGGAGTGAGGTTATCCCACTCCTACTCCTGCACCAGAGGCTTATTTTGTCAGCCTGAAGTTAAAAACAGCCCAGCCCAGACTGTGCCTGTCCCTGCTTGTCTGAAGAACAAAAGGGCTGAGCATGAAGCAAAAGATGACTCAAATATATTCCTGTACCAAAATATTTTCTTTGCTGGAGGTAAGAAGTGCCTGAAGTGAATCCCATTAACTCTGCATTGTACAGAGATGTACAAACAGTTCCTGCTTGCCACCACTTCTCACAGCAACACAAACAAGTGCCTCTCTGATCATGTTGCTCTGGGACACGAAGGATCTGGTCAGCAGGGACGAAACAACTTATGTACTGACAGTCACGGAACAAAAATAGATCAAAAGGAACAGGAAGAAAGTGAAGGTTATTTGTCATTGCTACCTACAAAGTACCTTTGAAAATTAAACCCTCTTAAATAAATAAAGAAACCATTTGAAAAGGAAAGTGAAAGTTCATGCAGCCATTTCAGGAGCCCAGAAGGAGCCACTCAATGCAAACAGCTCCTTGCCAGCTGGGAAATCCCTTCCAGCACTAAGCTGAGAGGTCCTGCACACTCACCCACTCTGGCCACAGCAGAGGGCACAGCACATCACTCTGGGCTCTGGAACTGACCACGGAGCTGAGACTGCTGCTAACAGAAGTTCATTCCCACTAACCCAGAGGCCCTGACTTCTCTCCTCTCTGCAGGCACTGGCAGCACACAACCCTGAGCACACTGTCACCACCTCCTCCAGTTGCGGAGCATGGGAGAGAGCAGAGGAGAAACACTGAAGAGAAAATGCTTAATCCAAGCCCACCCCATCCCCTGCCAATGCTCTGGGCAGGATTTTAACATCAGAACAACTATTTCCCAGTAAAAGAGACGTCAAGTACTTCTCCCTGCCTCCAGCCCTCTGAAGGTCCCATCAGCTAACATCCACTGCCACTGAATCCTAATGGATTTAAATCTGGCTGAGGTGCCCCAGGAACTCCTGTGAGCATCTAACTCCCACAGCTACAAGAGGCTTTTTTTTTCCCATTCCAGAGGAGGTGGAAGCAGAGAAATTCAGAGCTGTACCTGCAGCACAACTGAGGTAGCAGTGTCACGGCCCAAGGCACAGGTGTGCAGTGCAGGTTAGCAAGCCAGAACTGGGCACCAGAACTGGGCACCAGAACTGGGCACCAGAACTGGGCACCAGAACTGGGACACCACCTCCTTTGTCACTGCAGTCCAGTGGTCTCTTCTGCAGTGCTGTTGTTGGAGACCACAGGTTGTACTCAGCCACACACACCCCTGAGGAAGCCCAAACTGCAGCTGACTGACTAGCCTATGCACCAGCACCACATCCTGCAGGCACAGATGCTTGCCAGTGCTCTGGGAACTTGGCTCTGTCAGATATTCCACACCTGAAACCACCAGAACAGCTGCACAGCCCCACTGGGTGTCCTGAAATTGCTCTTTTACGTAAAGCTCCAGGATTTAAAATTGATTTCATACATTCTGAGGTTCTCATCCATTTCAGTTTCAGTCCTTGGTCCCATGGAGTGAGGCACAGCAGGGAAACAAAACCCACTCCTTATTTTCCTGGGGGACACCCAGAACCACCTGCAGCAGCAACAGCCACACATACCTTTGCTTCATAAAGGAGAGGTCCATGGAAACAGAGCACTCGTTCACCTGCAAGATAGGTGCAGAGAAGCATCTTAGAACACCACCAAAGTGCCATTTATGTAAAGTATGTCATCAAGTACAACACAGAATGAGCTCAGTGTCAAACTGGAAAGCAATCCAGAGGCAGATGCTGTTGGAGAAGCTGGCTGGAGTTTGGGAAGAAAATTCACTGCTAGAAAAGAGGATCAGATGGCTGATTATTTAGGCTACGGAGCAGAGATCCCTGAGGACCTCAAGGCAGGAACAGCTGCATACAAACCATGCCCAAGCATGACAGAATGGCTGGTGGCTTTGGCAGCCAACTGGCACCCAAACCCACACTGCTGCCCCTACAACCAGCACTGCCAATCCAAGTGACAAGACATCTGTCCTGCTGCAGGGCTGGAGAACACCTTCAGGACCTCCAATGCCAGCTGCAGCCCCCAGACCACAGTGGCTCAACACAGACCACTCAGCCTAAGCACACAGCAAGAAGTAAAACTGCCTCGCTCCGAGGGACCCTTTAGTCCCTCTGACATGGCATTTTGATCTAGAGCAGGTAATCAGCTCCCCGAAGACGTCTCACCTCTGCACCTCGAGCTCCTGAGACATGAAAGGCAATGTCAGGAAGAGCAGCACCTGTATTCCCAGCTCAGTGAAGCCAGGAAGAGAGAGACCCCAGCACTGCTTCCCCACCCACCTGTGTGATAGCAGAATGCTGCAACAGCAAGGAAAATCCTTCACTCTGTGGTTTTTAAGGAGGAAGAGGCTGTTCTTCAGCCTGCTTTTTTCTCCTCCATGGCAAAGTGTCGCTGTGTGGTTACACTGTAGGAATTCAAATGTACTTAGCACAGGATATCTGAGTCCAGATGTTTCCTTCTGGAGAGCTGCAGTGCCCCAGTTTTGGGGAGATGAGCTGCAATGTGGAGCCAGCACAGCTCTCCCATCCCACCTGACACATCCAGGCTCTGAGTGAACAGATACAGACACATACAATATTATATACTGTATATATTGCAGCTATAAATTTACTACTTGATTCCTACAGTGCCCAGAAGGAACTGCTCATGTTTCAAGACTCATTATTCTCCCATCTGTGTCCTCCCACACTCTCCACAAAGCTGAAACAAGTGTAAGAACATGAAACTCAGTCAGAAATGCATTTTAGCTTGTAAAATGCTTCTGTGTATCAAGAAAGCAAAAGGCTGAGAGAGATTCTCACAGAGGTTCTCACAGCAGTGCCCATTTCAGTACATGACACAGTGAATACTTGTATTTAGACAGAGAAAATGCCTCTAACAAGGGTGACAGTCGGGGGGGTCATCACTACCCTCACAGTGCTCATTGTGCTGCTGGAAAACACATCCCTGTTCCCATTGTGCAATGCTCTCCAGGTGACACGGCCGAGCTCCCCAGGATTATTTGTCTTTAAAACACACCCGATGCTATGCAGAAAGGGCTCTGAGTTTCCATGTTAACCTGGCAGGCTCCTGCTCCTCCTGAGTCCTCACACTGCAGCAACACACCCACACCTACTCCCTATCCCCAAGGATTTGGGGGAGAACAGCTCTTTGGCTGAGTACCTAGTAGGAAATACCACATGTTCTGTCAACACCTGAGTGCCAAACCACACTGAGTGTTTGCTGCATGCAAACAGCTGCCACGACATCCCATCCCACACCCAGACTCCTTCCACTGGGTGAGGATGCTCCAAGCCCCATCCAGACTGGCCTGGAATACTCCCAGGGATGGGCAGTCCCTTCGTTTTAAGTGGTTCTCCTACCTCTACTTTGCCATTTAGGTTTTCATGGTAAACTCAGTCTCCTCGCTCCTTGCCTTGTGAAAAATTCCAATATGGATAATCTCCAGCTCCACCCACCACTTTTTCCATGTGCATTTAGCTTGAAAATCCACAGTTAATTTTCCTTTGTCCTGCTATGAAGAGCCACAATAAAGCATTCAAGTGTTAGCCTTGCAGGAAGCTATTCACAGCACCTTTCTCCCTTTTCAGGTTACACCTGAGATCACAAACACATTGATTTGCAGTGTGGAAAAACAGCCTAAAAATTGTGACTTCAGCACTAAATTGCTCTTATTCCTACATCTGTGAACACAATTCCAGCCTGGAATTCTACCTTGGTTTTAGCTTCTGCAGCTAAGGGGATTTCATATTAATTATTACGATGTGAATCACAGACTAAAATATTATTTCTGGAGTCAGGAACACCACTGGGATTAATGGATAACACAGAATGCTGATGTATGACCAAACCCACTCCTGGAGCACTCACCATCCCAGTGATTTCCAACCATTCTCCTGCAAAATCAGCTCTAAAGATAAATAACCCGATGTAGAAAATCCTGCATAGAAGCCAAAGGGAGAGACGGTAGAAGAGGAGAGAGGAAAGGAGGTTTTCATTTACCATTGTGTGTTGTTTTTATTAATCTTAATCACAGAATCCTGGAATGGTTTGGGTGGGAAAGGACCTTAAATCCCATCCAGTTCCACCCCTGCTATGTGCAGGGAAATACCACTAAGCTCTATCCAACCTGTCCTGGAACAATCCCAAAGATCAGACATCCATACATTATATTATTAATATCTTACTTATACTTCTCTCAGCCACAACCACCACCTAAAAATCCCAACCCATGCCGAGAAAGCCTCATAAGAAGCACAACGATTCCTTGATTCCCTATAATCCTGGAGCTGTGTTGCCAACATGGATCCCAGCGCTGCTGCTTGGATCCTCCTGCACCAGCATCCCTAACCCAGCCCTGCCCGAAGGAAAAACACAGGATAAATACGTTTAAAGGCGAGAACACACAAATCCTCACATATTTCGACAGCTTCGGTGCTAATACCTACAGGGAAATGAAAGCCATTTAGACCAGCAGTGAGTGGGAAGGGCCTAAGCTTCATGGGAAGGGAAGAGGAACAGGAAGAGACAAAGACTGCGGGAATTCAGCTTTCCCGTTCATCCTCACGTCCCTGTGGATGAGCAGGGACAAAAACACCCCTAAATCCTCACCCTGGGGGTCGCTCCGGGGGG
>NW_008683801.1:1562-54660 GCF_000695815.1 Acanthisitta chloris | reverse complement strand
CTCAGGCACCGCCCGCCATGTCGGGCCGAGCCCGGGCGGGGGTGCGCCCTTGGGGGTAACACGCGGCGGAGTTAATTAAGACTCATTAAGTGGTCCCATGTCCTCTCGCCAACGCCGGTCGTGAGGGTGCACCGGGAGACTGCCCAGGCTGCTCTGTCACCCTCACTGAAACAACCAACGCCTTCCCATATATACATGTGGATATACACATACACGTATATTTTTATTCGATATTTTTCGACTTTCTAAGCAAATACCAGCTCTATACTATTATATATATATATACACGCATAGAATCACCAAGGCTGGAAAAGATCTTTGAGATCATCAAGTCCAACCTGTCACTGCTGTAACCCCTAAACCATATCCTGCAGTGCCAGACCCAGGTGGCTCTAACACCTCCAGGGATGGTGACCCCAGCACCTCCCTGGGCAATGTCCCAGTGCCTGAACACCCTAACAAGGAAGAAATCTTTTCTAATAATCTAATCTCAATCTCAGTATCTAATCTGGATCTCAGTTAATGGTACAGTGTTAAAATCGAAATATCAGATGTATGTAGACACACATTATATGTAGAGAACCACAGAATCATAGACTTTAGGGGTTGGAATGGAGCTTAGAGATCATCCAGCCCCAACCCAACACCTCCCACCAGAGCAGGTTGCTCAAGGCTCATCCAACCTGGCTGTGAACACTGCCAGGGTTGGGGCAGCCACAGCCTCCCTGGGCAACCTGTGCCAGTGTCTCACCACCCTCACAGGAAAAACTTTGTTCTAATATCTAACCTAAACTTCCCCTGCTTCAATCTGAACCCATTACCCCTTGTCCAGTCACTGCAGTTCCTAACACAGAGTCCCTCTGCCGCTCCTTGTAGCCCACTGAGATATCGAAAAGTTGCTCTGAGGTCCCCACACAGTCTTCTCTATAGATACACTTCCTCAGTGCATATATATATATATATTTAATATTTTTCTGGCTTTCTATGAAAATACCACCTCTACACATACATAGACTCATAGAACCATCAAGGTTGGAGGAGGCCTCTAAGATCATTGCGTCCAACCATTAACCTGTCACTGCTGTTATCCCTAAACCATATCCTCCAGCACCAGACCCAGATGATCCTTAAGCACTTCCAAGTATGGTGACTCCACCACCTCCCTGGGCAATATTCCAGTGCCTGTAAAATTGTCTGATACTTAACCTGAATCTCAATATCTAATTTAAATGTTAGTTAATGGTACAGTTTCAAATATAAATATCACATATAGACATCACATATATGTACACACAGATATCTATCTTTAACGTTTTTCTGACTGATTTTCTATGAAAACCCCTGCTCTATGAGGACAAAAACTCCATCTCTGCTTTCAGACCGAGCTGACAGTCCACCACAGCTCCTTTTCCATCCATCCCTCACATTATCCCTTGTCAGAGTTCCCATTAATTTCGCTCCAAGTAGAAGCGACTGCTGGGGAATGCATAATAAAAGACATAAAATTGGCGTCTTTCTCCTCCACAGAAGGCAGCAGCTGAAGAGTGACCCAAAAATAAAATTTTGATGATAAAATGATAACTTGCCAAAAATCATCTGCGCTCTGCAGCTTCTCCAGATTTATCCTGCGAGGTACCCACAGCCTGGGAGGGGAATGACAGGAGCCATTTCACAGCACTAAATCACTGCTGGGGAGTGCACATCTCTGCTCCAGGCACCAGAGCCAAAGGTGCTCTCTCTGACAAACAGAAATCAGAGGGTGTTCTTTATGTTTGGAAACTGTACCATTAAATGAGCACAAAAAAGTGGCTCCACAAAGGGGTAGGAAATAGGATGCAAGAAATGATGACAGAAACTCCTAACTCACAGTGTGATAATCAAACCATTGGAAGGAAAAAGGTCCATGATCATTCCCAAAAAATGAATGTCAATTTTAGTTGTCTGTTTCCAAATGTTTAGCTCGAATGGAAGGAGCTACTCCCAGCTCAGAGAAATGTTTATAATACACAGTTACTTGGGATTTAAAAATACAGCTAGTAAATAAGTTAAACAACTTCTGAAACATCCACCTCTCCTTCAGAAGGGCAAGAGTAGACACTTCTTGCTGTGGATCTAGGAAAACCCTAATAAAAGGTGTGAAAGACAACAAAACACAAATATTTGCCCTCTACTGTCATATTTCCAAGCTGATTGTTACTGACATACAATAATCAGGGAGAGATTTAAATACAAGCAATTTTCTTACAATTCTCAACATGAACAGCCCAAATATCACTGATTTTTATATGGATGTGATTTTTTCTCTTCTTCCTCACTATACCTATCATACATAATACCTGTTAAGGTCTATTACTAGAGGCTAATGATTAATACCATGAAATCCTCTCACAGCAGCAATGTGCTGAGAAGATGTTAGATAAAATACTGGATGTTTAAGTTATAGAAGTCAGTGGAAGCCTGAGTAAGACACTGAAGCAAGGCCTGAGCAAGGACTTCTGGATATACTCATTAATTATTTTCAGTACATATTATTCTAAGCTGGCAAAAATAGAGCAGGAAGCCAAAGAGATAAATAATTGGTTCTAATCTGTCCTTTTCAGTGGCACTACAAGAATAAGCATAGCATGTGTTGCTCAAGGGATTTCTACATATGCCTTGCAAACAATAGCTCAGGGGTACAGAGCAGTGTCTTTCCCACTGCAATCCATCTCTCCCTCATGGAGACACTGCCCTGTGCAACAATCGAGGAAAGGAAGTTCAAAATTCAGCATCCCATTGAAATTACAGATGTTGTTTTCCATGTGTGATGATGTGCTGCCACATCTGCTCCTGCACATCCCTTTGGGACTGCTGGTGAGCAAGAAATGGGTGCTGGGGAGGTCACAGATGTTCTCACACGTCACATGGCATGAGTGAAAAATATCAGCCCTCAGGGTGACACGAGTAAAATCACAGAAGAATTTGCATATCAAAAATGACTAAAATCACTACATGACTTGATGGCCTCGTTTCGAGTTAGGTTTCATTTCCAGGACAACTGCAAAGGCCAAGTGCACCTGGATAATCCAAAGGGTGCAAAGCTGCAGGTGATTAAGAAAAAAACCACACTGCAGAGAAAAAAATTACAATCTTTATAAGGCCATAGAAGCAGCAACACAACAAAGTCTCAGAGCATCACAGTGGAGTGTTAATATGACAAGGGGAAAATTATCCCAGCATCTGCTAGGATCACTCCTGAGAGATAAAACAACCACTGAATGTGTTTCTGCCCATCTTCTGTACAACCCAGAGACTGAAAAGCACCCCCTGAATCTCCTGCCTCGGCCAAATAGCAGACACTGTAATTTCTATGACACCAAGGAGAAATAAACCCAGAGCAACAACAAATACAAAGAACAATATGGAAGAAAGATATCAGTATTCTTAAATTTAACTAAATAGCCTCAGAGTTGAATAGAGTCATCCTCCAGCAGTTGTTATGGCAATAAAGCTTTCCCTTGCATCTCTATTCCAGTGCATTTCCACCCACCCATTCAAGGTATTTTGGAGGCACAACCAACCAAAATCACATCTCCACTAACTTTCAACTTACATTTTAGGACCTTCTTACAAAACAGTCCAGAGATGTACCACGGCTGTTCCTCAGGTCTCCTTCCAAATTCTCCTTATATTCCAGAAATCAGCTTTTTCATCTAAATCCTGGAGACAGGAATCTTAGCCTCCTGCTTCCAGGGGGGCGATGTTATATAAGAACAAAATGCAGGACTTGCGAAATCATAGATAAGAGGAGTAAGGGATGTTATGTAGCAGTTTTCCAAACAATTAAGTTATCCTTCAAAGCGCAGGAGGGTCTAAGAACAAGGTTTTAAGAAGGTTTCTACAAACCTCAGGCCAGATTAATTCCTAACATTGTTTCACTTACAATGGGGGAAATACCCTATGAATGAAGATTTTGTCAAGGACTACTGATTGCAACAAACCCGAATTGTATTCGCAGCATTTCAGGATGGGAACTTGTGTTAGAAACAAAGGACAGGGGCAGGGGGGACTCCCACCTAGGGAGCAGGAAATCGGAGAGGAGCAGATAATGGTTCCTTGCCATTAACCTCTGGGTAACGCTGTTAACCCCGTGGTGGCCACCTCAGTGCACACACAGCCTTTCCTCTTGGAGAGCTGGCTGGGAACAAACTCCCCTGAGCTGCCCATCTGTGCTTGTGAGTGCTGCTGTTACACTACTTGGCTCTGGTGTTCCACTACAGACAGATAAAATCAAGTAAAGATTTCCTTATTTTAGTGAGGTCCAAATTGCCTGACAATGCCTGAATTAAACTCACTCAATCCATTCCATAAACTGCCCTGTGTAAACCACCAGTATTTCCACATCGTTATATGGTACATTCAGTAATCTGATTGCCTTGGGAATATTTGTTTTTCCAAAACTTGTGGCCAAGGTACATAAGATTAGATCAGACACAGCTTGTCTAAGAATGCCGTTATGTGGGTGTACAGCTCTGCTGGCTTTGAGTTACAGGTAAAAGTTCTCTTGCACTCTTCCAGCCTGGGGTACAAGCTCAGTTCCCTGAAGTTGTCTGCTGCAGCTTTTGGCACTTCTCATTTTGCTCTGCTCTTGCTCTCCTAACGCTGGAGGATCAACACGGGAAATAGCTGCATTGCCTCACTGCCCGCACGGCCAATCTGCACCTCAGCACAACTGGTGACACTCTATAGGTCCCCACGAGTCTCCCTGGGATTCATGCTCCTCTGCTGGGATTTTCTCACCATCCTGCACGTTAACATGAACCAACAGCTGGGTTTAGGAGGTCTGATATAAATAGTAACATCATGCTGCGAGGAAGCTTCTTGGAAAGTAAAGAAAATACGTTATTTAATGCACTCTGACATTTGCCTTTCCTCCCCTTATTCCTAAGCTGCAGTTCTGTAAACACCCATAATGACAAACGCAAGGAAGTTGACTTCTCCACATCGACATAACAAGTGCTGCCTTGAGCCCAGGAGATGATATCCAGAGCAGCTTACCTCTCCCCTCAGCCAGACAGCTGGCAAAGCCTGCACAGTAGGGACAGGAGTCAGAGCCTGGATGGAAATTCCTGCTTCCAGCAGCATTCAAGATTACAACCTTTGGTATTTTATTTTCATGGTTGCTCGATGTTGCTTCAGAAACTTCCTGCTTTTGCCATATCTTTCCATTCATTAAAGCTGCAGCTTGCAATTAAACATTCTGACATAACATAGCTGAGATTTTTTGGCAGCAGCTTTAACCAGAGGTTTTCAGAGTTTCCTGCAGACGGCTTTAAATTCTCATATCCTCATGAACGCTTGCCACCTTCTTTTAATAACTTGAAAAAATAAGCCTCTCTTAGGAACTTCATTGTTGCTGTATTTCCCCAGCACTCACTTGCTGCTGTTAGCAATGTGTTGTGCACATGTATATTTAGGGAGAGAGAGCAAAGTGTATATATGCACTGTAGAGTTTGACATCTCATGGAGAACACACAGATTGCTTAGCAGATCTAAAGAAAAATAGTTATGTTCGATGTTTTCATTATTAAAATGTAATTTTCCCTTCTGATGGTATTGTGTTAGTTCACCCTTCTAAAAAACAATCAATTTACCACATTATTCAGACCCATCAGGCCTTCATCTGTTAATAATCTTGTAACTTTGCACATATTACGACTCTTATATATTGCAACACTAAACTATTTGTATTATTTTTATGCAATGAAGTATTTCTTGCCCTTTTCCCAAAGAGCTAGAAATCACTTAAAAGGATTTTAAAGCTATTTGCATTTTTAAGGTGTAGAATATATTCTATAATTTGGAGACCTGTTCAAACTCTGCTTGCCATTATCTCCAATATAGATTTGAAATTTATTTTAAAGAAGGTCTTTTTAATGTTCAAACTGACCTTAAAGTCTTTTTTTTTTTTTCTTCTAACATTACCTGGCAAATAAATTCTTAAAGGGATATTATCAATTTAAGAACTGTGCTTTAGTCCGGAAAATTTTCCAAGAGATTAAAGGGAAAATGGCTCCTTTTTTCTGTAAGTTTAATTTCTATATTTGACAGCAGTATGTGTGGTCAGTATCCCATGCTGTTAGGAAACAAAAGGGACAGAAATAGATATAGGAGACCATAATACCTGAAACATCTTTGAACTACTTTTTAAAGTAGATTTGAAGTTGATGGAGCCTCTTCAAGTGACAAAAGACTTGTGGAACTCTTAAAAGGCAGATAAGTTGCTCCTGACTCGTGCAGAGCACCCTCAGCTCCCACTGCAATCAGCTAAAGCTGCTCTGAAAATCTAAATTTCAGTGTTATTTTTCCTGCATTTTATCTGCTTCGCTGTAAACTCACTGACCAAACTGCAGTAGGAAAAGGCACATTTGTTGCCCTGATCCTCCAGGCTTCACATCCAGAGCCCACAGTGGCCCTGCATGGGCTGCTCTGACATCCAAGGCACAGCAAAGCAACTTCTGAGGCAGTTAACTCATGGAATAAAGTTTGATTCTTCAGCTTGGGCAGTTCACAAGGTGCATTTGGGGTCTGTTATCGTGGTGTCCAGACTCCTCAGTACAGATAAGCTGTCAGTGCGTATCCCATTGATTTCCTTGGGGGAACACATGGGATGATTGGTCTGTGTCCCACAGGATAAGTAACAGCCATCAGCTTCCCTGCTCCCTCTGGCCCTTCCCAATGCCATTGATCCTCTGTTGGAGGTTTGGAAAACCAGCCTTAAAAATTTAACCGGAGGTTACTGTGGATCAACTGGTGCCCAATTCCGAGTTCTGAATCCGAACAGGCATTTGTTACAGGGTTTGTGGTTTTCTTGGCTGTGATTTAGGCTTATTGCATACTTTCTCAACCCTTTACTAAAAATATGCTCAGCTCTAACCATGAAACGCGGCAGCACATTTGTTGCAATCTCTGGTGATGGTTTCTTATCTGTCAAACAGTTTAGAAGGCAAACTGGCACAGAGACAGCTCACCTGTTTTCTCTGGTTACTCGACGATCAACTCCTTCACAGACCCCATTGTGGCACTGAGGACAAGTGTTCCGAGACAAAGCTCTGATACACACGTAAACAGGTCACCTCGTGCTCAAATGCCATTTCAGAGCCGAGCCAAGCCAGCTGGCTTTGGACAGAAAGTTCTTTTCTACTTGCGTGGGCAAACTTTATCGCCTTCCCATCCTCTTTCTCTTGCTGTCACATTACTGCAGAGGTGGTGGTGGCTGATAGCAGAGTGAGAAGCAGTGTTCAAAATGTGTCCAAGATAATAATGCCTGGCCCTGCAGCCATGTGTTGGATCCATCCACGTGATCTCACATAACCCAAGCAAATGTCTTTCCTTTCGTTTTATGGAAGTAGAGAAAGATGAACTGAGATTGAGTTCAAGTTATTGAGTTAAAAGGAAAAGTATCCAAAGCTCTGGCGTTTGATACTGTGTTCCACTGGCTCCAGTCACAGTTTCAAAGGGTCTACACTCATCCCCGGTTTGGAACTTTTGTATCTTTAATTTCAGTTTAGCAGACTGGACTAGAGCAAACAGACATAAACAGACAGGGGAGATTCAGGTTAGATGTTAGGAAAAGTGTTTTCCCTGCTAGGGTGTTCAGGCACTGGGATATTGCCCAGGGAGGTGGTGGAGTCACCATCCCTGGAAGTGTTTAAGAGTCATCTGGATCTGGCACTGGAGGATGTGGTTTAGGGTTTAGGGGTTACAGCAGAATGGCAGATAATGGTTGGACTCGATGATCTTAGCGGTCTCCTCCAGCCTTGATGATTCTATGAAATCCTGTTGTGTTCCTCGCTAAAAATAAGCAAATTTCTTCTTAGAAACCATGACCCTTTCCCACACAGCAGAGTTAAAAAGCCAGTGTTATCTGGGAAGAAAGCTGAAAGTTTGGGATTGTTGGGTTTCTTTTTCTTTTTTTTTTTTTTTGGGGGGGGGTCTTGGGGTCTTTTTTTAAGATGCAAGTTAATCTTTAAATTAGACTCTAAAACAAAGGATCTCCAAACTTCTCCATGAAACACTACTCTGTAAAGCCATAGAATCATAGAATTTTAGGGGTCGGAATGGAGCTTAGAGATCATCCAGCCCCAACCCCTGCCCTGGGCAGGGACACCTCCCACCAGAGCAGGTTGCTCAAGGCTTTAGCCAACCTGGCTGTGAACACTGCCAGGGTTGGGGCAGCCACAGCCTCCCTGCGCATCCTGTGCCAGTGTCTCACCACCCTCACAGCAAGTCAATGGAAAGTCTCTTATTAATTCAAAGATCTGCTATGCACAACTGCACCACCTAAGCAAAGAGTCAAACACACAACAGGTACAGTTTAACTGGTGTAGAAGCAGTTTAAATCTGTTTCATTACACTTCGTCCAAGCTGAACTGGTCTAAACTAGGTGAAAGCCATTGCTGCAATGGGAGCCAGGATCTGAATCCACCATACCTTCCTCCTGGGTAACAGAGGACGAGGCTACCTCAGATCACCCAGCACTCCATGCAGGTATGGAGAAAGCTGACACACAAAGACTTGTTATCCCCACACTAATTTGTCCGCGTGTCCATAGCCATAGTTACACTTGTTTATATAACACCAGTTTAAAAGGATACTTTCAGGGGCTGAATCCATGAATGAGTGATCTCATTCAGGCCCTGACACGCTTGACAACTTACCACGCATCAACTGAGCCACGGTAATTGACCATGTGTGTGTGCTCTCAGCCCGTGGCCATCTGGGATGGAAGAAACCAGTTTAGACTTCTCTTTTTCTTGGCCTGAGGTCAGACTGACACATGGAACGTCACGTTTGCTGCAGGCTAGAGAGAGGCACAGTGCAGTGCCCAGGCCTCAGCTGATGTGTGGTGACTCGTTAGGGTGCTGGAGCCCAACAGCATGCCTGAGCTGTTGGTTAAAATGGGATAATTGAGGGCATAAATCAGGTGTTAGTTCAGCTCAGTGCAAGTCAATTAGGGATGGATTTAAGGTAAATTGACACAAATCACTCTTAGTCCGGAGTAAAAGTGGCTACCCAGCACCAGCTTAACTAAATCCAATACAGCTTAATCTAACATAAATGGAAAGACTTTCAACTACCCTTAAAAAGCCAAAATCTCATGTGTATTGCCTAGGGCATGTGCATTCACTTCAAACAACAAACACAACTGGACACATAAAGTGAGCCCAATTCACAGCTCTCTCTGCAGACAACGCAGAGGGAGAGACAGAGGTAGCTGTGGAAGCAGCAGAACATTCTCTGGCTCTCCTGGCAGGTTTGGGACACTCTCCTTATCAGCTGTAGCCTGCTGAAGGTAAGGACAGGTATTCTGCCTCCTCTCAGAAGTGTGTGCTCTGCCATCATTTCGTAACAAGCATGTAACAACGCTGACACGACCCTGGTAAAAGTCACAAACATGAAACAGCTGAGTTTGTTTTCATTCCTTGGGCTTGATGAAAAGTATTAAGGATCAGAAGATGATATAGATGCTGAAAAGCAAATCTGGGTTTCATAAATTTTAATAACCAAAGTGTTATTAGTAATTCTATCTAGCAGGAAAATCTCTGATTAATAAAAAGCAAATAAAGCTTGATTTTCTCAAATGGCTTCACTCTTCATCTCTAGAAACTGCTGCAGAAATCAGGGAAGCGTAGCTGGGATTAGTCATATAGGGACAATATTTTAAATCCTTTACCAATGGGAGATGGACTTTTATGAAGGAATTTGGCCCCTTAGTTCCCATTTCCTGGCTGAGTTGTCTCTTCTAAGAAATTCTTTTATGGAGAATCTAGTCTGAGTTTCCGTGGGAAACTCGTCTGAATTCTTTGTGCTGTGTGAGATTTCAGAAGACTCTGTCATGGATCAGCATCCCACTGGGGAGGATACAAGATGCATATGCACAATAAAGTTATGGTCTTGCCCCTACAACACACTGCTTAGTCCTGGCAGTAGTCTGTGCTTCAAATTTATTCCTTGTGGCTGTTGAGAACCAGTAAGGAGTTGTCCTGCAGCCTGTGGGAAGGAATTGCAGCCCTTTCTCGTGGTGGTTACTCAGCCTCTCCACCCAAGGTGAAAACACATTGTCCTCCATGCTCTGAGTTGTGCTCTGAGTGCCCTTTGCTGTGGCATCAATGTTGTCCACTGGTTTTTCCGCCTCTGCTGTGCTCACACTGCACAGTTGCAGCAGACCACACATTTTGAACGCAGGAAAAAAATAAGCATATTATTATCAGCATAATTGAGTGTTGGAAAGAAAGTTGCCTCCAGCACTCTGTCCAGATTAAAATCTCAATCAGCACCATTATCTGGGAAGTATCTGCAGGGACACGTGCAGGCTATGCATCTCAGTCAGCAATCTGGCCCAAGCATTTGCAGAAGCTTTAGCAATTTCTTTAATGACCCTTACAAGTCCTCCATCTATTCAAAAGCTGAAATGCCAGTCTATGTGAGACAAACTTCTAAAACAGCAGATTGAAGTACTCCATGTAAATTGAGCAATTTTTGTTAACACATGTCGACTAAACCAGAGCTGCCAATCAGCCAAGCTGCTCCTCTGTGACAACAAACATCTGAGGTACTGGGGCTTGAAGTTAATCGAAGTTATTTATTTTATCATGCAGAACTAAGCCATCAGCCATTGCTCTCACAGACATGGTTTTCATCTTCCCCCTCAACCAGGGTACACACGATTTCTTCTTCAGAAGAAGATAAATGTTACGTACTTAGCCCTAATATTAACCTTAAAAATTCAGCTATTAGAGCTGATGTTTATTCTGCCTCTAGTACCAAATTATGCAGGCAAGAATAATTGGGGGATCACTGAAGGAAGAAACCTAAACCACAGCTATTGTTAATTCCAAACCAACCACTTTTGTTTGTATCAACATGAAGCAACCACGAATATAAGAACTGTAGCTAATACTGTTTTCCCCTCATCGAGTCAGTGATCTGAAAGGTTCTTTCAGAGGATTACTGTTTGAGAAGTGGTTCCATGGAAGAGTAACGAGCTATAGCAAGTAAAGCAAAGCCATTTCCCCAGCACCATTTCCATACCCTACCACCAGCTTATTTCTTTTTTTCTGGTGCTCGTTTTTGCTTCTCCACCATCAAGAGTGAAATTATCATTCAGTTACATTTCTATAACTTTGAACTGATTCCACTGACTGTTGACAGTCATTGCCTCCAAAGGCCCTGGGGATGCATGTTATCCTGCATGCTCTGTGTGGCTCCTTCTGAACAATGTATAGCTGATCCCTTTCTCCATGCCAGCTTGCTCGGGAGCCGTGCGGTGGGATAACGGTTCCAACTTCCTTCTGTGTCCCGAAGATTTTGGCTCCAGCCTTACTTGTTTGCCATGAGAAGGTTCCAAAATAAGAAACACATTCATTTCTGCTCCCTTCTCTTCACATGGTTAGATTTATCCTTTCTTTTAGTGCTTTTCTCTCATCACAAGGCTGGGAGTATATGCTGTCTTGTTGCTCATGGAAATGATAATTTATGTACTGTCCCAAAGATTTGCTCAGATTTGAGCTGTTCTCAACCGATTTGACTTTATAGCCTATAGCTTTAGGTGCATCTGATGATTCCCTTTTTTCCCCTCATTGTTTTGGTTCGTTAGTTTTAGCACTGCTGACACAAACAGTGCATTTCAAAAGGCATCTTTCCTGTGGGCTCTGTTTACTCGTTAATGTGGCTAAGTGTCATCTCAAGGCCTGGGTGACAGTTTGCTTTGCTTTCCATCGTGGCATTCCCAGATCAGATTTATTGTGTCTGAAGGAAGACACAGCCACATCTGGAGGAAAGTGAAGAAGAGTCATGGGGAAAGGGGAGTTGCTGGAGTTCTGGCTGTGAGGGGAGACTGGGGAACTTGACATTTAGGTTCCTGCACAAGATGTAATTTCCAGCTGAACAGCTCAGGCACTTACACAGCTTCACTCTGGCCCCAGCTGTGTGCTAAGTGCAGCCGACATCTCTCTTAAAAGCCACTCACAGCAACCTGACTTGATGTGACTGTTTTGTTTTCAGTAAAAGGCAGAGGAAAAGTTGCCTTAGCAAAGTAGCTGATAGCCCACATGAACTGGATCGGGGTATTTTGTCCAGGCCGCTCAGAAGGGAACCAAAGGAGCTGGGAACATGGCAGATGAATCTGACAGCTTGCAAATAAAGTTTCACTGGGAACACTGCACACTGAGTTGAAGGCTGTGTAGCTTCTGGTACTGAATTATTGGTACAATCCCAGTTCTTTCCAACGAATCGCATTTTCCTCACTTCAGGATTAATCAACATGTCATTTAGATGTACTCTCAGACAATAAGCACTATGATATGGATGTCAAACTATTTTAGGTCAGGCAGTTTTCCATTTTTAGCTTATATATTCTGTTCGAGGACTAATGCCTCAAATTCAGAAAAGGCAAATGTTACAAGATCCAAGTGAAATCCTGACTCCATGGAGGATCAGAGCTGTGCCATTGACCCTAATAGGGCCAGGATTTCACCTGATGGGTATGTATTAATTAAAGCTTCTTCCTGTTCAAATCACAGTTCTATCCTCAGTAAGTGAGACAGTTACTCAAATGCCTGATTTTAAAATGCTTTAGTGTTCCAGAAACGCTGCAGATGGAGAAGCATAAGAGCAGGAGAGGGGGGGCTACATGTCTGCATGTTTGAGTGAGAGGTAAAAGAGGTCCCTGATTTACTGCACCATGACACTGCCTAGTGCACAGGATTTCCTGTGGACCCTTAATATTTCTGTGTATCATTCTAAGAGCAGCAACACTGAATTTGGAGTATGTACTTACACACAAACAAACCTGCTTTCTTGTATCATACACTGTATGTGTACACATAGATATATGTACACACATAGAGTGCTTCCTTCATTAACATTACTTTAAAGTATATCGTGAAATTCCTTAAGTGAAGCAGATTTCAAAATTAGGACAATACAAGCTTTTAGGAAGAAAAAACCCAGCAAATATATCCATCTAAAATGGAGACAACCTTTCCTCTCAGTTAAGAGTTGGACTGCACAACCCCATGGATGTCCCTGTACAACTTCACGGCTCCGAACTCAACATGGACAATCAGGTGTCGCATTCGACAGCTCCTGTGGGAAGTGACAGGGCCAGCAGAGAAGGAATTCAAACCTTCCCTGTCCACAATGAGTCAGTGCCATCCAAAACAGAAGAGAAACGCTGGGTATGCCTACAACAGGGATAGCCAACTGGAGGCCCACGGAGTTTGGAGCCAGCTCACAATGGCGTTTTCTTTGGCCATGAGAAGTTGGCTGGCTCTGAGGCCAACCATGTGGTGCTGCTCTTTGTGCCTGAGGCAGGATGCACAGTGTCTGCCTGATCTTCATGGGGTCAGCTAACCTGCTTTCCAAATTTGGAAACGGCTTTCCAAATCCTATGCAAGTTGGCTATCCTTGTTTCCATGCTTTTCTGCATGCAAAGGAAAACCTATTTCACTCATGGTCTGAGTTGGCCAGAGCCCCGAGCTCAAGCTAATATCCTGCCTCTCAGCAGGCCACAGTAATCTGGGCATGTAGCACATTAGCTGCAGCTACATGGCTTCTGGTTCTCTTGGCCAGCAGCCAGAGTAAGCTCGTATCTGCCTTCAAAAGCCCATGTAGACATCGCTTGTGTAGCTGGTAGTCAGAAGACCTATGACAGGAGTGGAAAAATACTGCTCCTGCACAGTGGAAGGCAGGGGCAAGGAGTATAGCTTGTGCTTCACAATCTCTCAGTGTCTTTTCCAAGTCCTGGAGACCTTCACTGCTGACCAAGATTGCCCAGTCTGGCTAGTTAGGCCTGAATGTCAGTGAGTTCTGCCTTTGCCAGTGTATTGCTGAACATGCAAATGCAGATCACAAAGTCCCTGCCTACTGAGATTCGACCACTCTCAAATCCCTGCCTAATTTCTCCCATTAAGTCTCCTAATCTCCAGGCTATCATTCCTTTTTAACCTGCCCCATTGATTTAGTAGCGTCTTTAAAAACAGCATTAAAATTATTCTCCCTCTGCAGCACTGCTCTGCTTCATTAATTACTTCACATTACCAACATAAAACTTAGAAAGCGAAAGAAAATTGCAGCACTGACTTGCAATTGCTCTCCCAGTTTGTGATCCCAGAGCTGGGGACTGGCTGTACTGGGCAGCTCCAGCCCCTGCCCTCAATGCTCTCTGCACAAACACACTCGGAGCCGTTTGCTGCTCTGAAAACCATGACAGCACCACATTGTGGGTGAGGGCTCTCCACGCTTGGCTCACGAGAAATCTCCTCCAAGCTGTAACAATCTGAGTGTAAATCAGCATTCAGGGTAATTTGGGATTCTTTTTAGACATTTTATTTCCTCTTTTCTCGGAGAGGAAGAAACCATGTGGCCCTCTGGTCCCCATGCAGAATGACTCCTGTGTACGCAAGCAATTAGAAGATCTATTTTCTTCCAGAAATCTGCAGATACTGCAGCTTCAGTGATGGCTCTGCTCCTCTGTTAAGCATTATGAGCTGGACAGGAGATAACAAAGCGCAGAACTACATCCCCACTGACTGCACTGCAGCGCGGAGTGGAGCAGGTGGCACCTCTCCCAGGTGACACCTCTCCCAGGTGGCACACTCCAGGTCTGGCTCTGAGGAGTTTGTGTGCCTCGTTGGGAGCAGCAGTGTTGAAAGCACCTGAGCCTTGACCCTGCAGCGAAGGGAACACAAACAGGCACCGAAGACTCTGGTGCACAGCTTGGCTGTAGGAGCTGAACTGCAGTTCCACATCCTGCCCGTGCACCAGGGGATGTATCCAGCCCCTCCAGCTGCTGCAGGGACCCTCTGCAACGACCCAGGCTTCCCTCCAGGGCTCACCTCTGCCTGCCACTGCAGTGTTCCATGGTCTCCAGCTTCCTCCCTTCTACAGCTCACTCTCTAACTGGGGAGCTTGCAGAATAAAGTTAAGCATCAATTGACTATTCCTCAGCCTTAGCAGAAAGGGAACAGCAGAGTGATCATCTTCCCAGTGAGTCAGTGCTTGCTGGAGGATGCATGACTCACCAGTCCCCACACGGGCTGCCTCCCTCCTCCCCCACTGCTGTGCCTCACCTCCAGCCTCTCCTATTCCAATCCCACCTTTACAGAAATCATCCTTACTCATTAGTCCTTCCTGCCATTACCTTCGTGGCTATAATAAGCCTGGGGACAGGGAAAGCTTAACAGTGCTCCTGTTTTCATACAGGAAAAAGGTGCTACTTGTTTTCACCACTCAGGTCTGGGTCTCCCATCCCCTCTGGACACACACACAAGCTGTGCAGCCACAGGCCTGGCTGCAAAGGGAGTTTCAAGAGAAGCCTGTTAGAAACAGCAATTCCCCTCTCTAATAGGTTCATCCTGGGCTGCAGGTAAGATCCCAGTGTTCCTCGGCTTCCTCTCCAACCTATTGTTATGATTTCTCAGGGGTGTTTCTGTTAAGAACCCACTCCACTAGGAAGCTATGGACCTGAATTAAGGAGAAGCAGTAACTGCTGATTGAACCAAGAGGAGAATCAATGAGCCAGTGTTAGAAATCAAGGAACAGAGTACTTTTCCCCCCATCAGTTCCAGTGCAATGCCATTCACTTCTTGCTTCCTGACTTTTACAGAGGCCTAGTTATTCTCATCTTTCCCCACTGAGCTAATTTTCTTCCCAGAAACAAAGTCCTGGCTGCTTGGGATCACACCAGGATGGAGTCAGGAGGCATAAAAGCACCTGGATTTTATACCATGGAAAGGACATGGTCTGTAATGGGGACAGGTGGTGGCCTTTAAAAAGGGAACCAAGTGAGAGGTTCTTTTACCTTTTGGGACTGCAGAGAATAAAAGCATATAACTTCTGGAAATACAAGATCACAGATTAGTGCTGTGTGCCATATTTGCAGCACAAACATGCCAGCCACAGACTACAGCCCAAGCAGGGCTACAGTTAGCAGCCACCAGCAGCAAATGTCATGGACATCTGCTGGGTGGAGTGGGAGGAAGAGCCGTTATCCCTTTGTGGTGTGGTCCTCGATGGACGTGCTGAGCTGGAAAGAGGTCCAGAGAGAGTTCAAGCCCTGCTTGGGGCCTCAGGGTGTGACTGCCACGAAGACAGCAATGAAGGTGATCATTTGCTCAGTAATGAAGGTGATCTCTCCACAGGGAGGGACTTGCCCTGCCTCAGCCCACGCTGTGTTTTCCTAGGAAAAAAGGCAGCTCAGCATCCTGTGCTCTTCAGAACATAATATCTTTTACTGGCAATAATCACACGTTGCCATCATGAAATGCAAACCCTGACATTACCCAGCCAGGCCTGGTTTCTTCAGAAAGTCATCAGAAAACAGCTAAAAACCAAAGCACCATCACATTTGTGTGACTTTACAGTGGGACTTTGTGACAGTCTGAGCCAGTTCCAGCACATACCCCAGCACCAGACAGGACAGACCCTGTAGAGGACAAAAGCCACAAAATCAACTCATCCAACCCCAAAACTGGACAGGGGCTGCAAAGAGAGGGCCTTGGGTGGATGGAGTGATTCAGAGAAAATTCCTCAGCTTTTTAAGGCTGCCTCTGCCCAGTAGAAATGCCAAAGGAGGAGCAATTCTGCTTGTTTCTGTCTTGCAGTGAAATCTTTTGCCTGGAGCGCGTTGGGATTAGCTAGTTACAGGGCAGCATGCATGACACATCCTGGCCACAGCTCGAGCGAGCAGAGTGCACTCCTCGGGGCAATCCCTGCCTCTCCCTCAGTCTTGTACGACACCACACACAGGACAGAGAGCTCGGTATAAATAACTGCTCTGTCTCCTCTCCTGCTCTAAAATGCAAGCAGTTCAAATCAGAAGCCTTTCTCACAGGGAAGAGCAGAAAGCCAGTGTTTTGAAGCCACTTTCTTCTCACTTGTTAACATTAAGCCCAGCCTTCTGCTCATAAATAATGCATATGCCTTTTTCCTCAATTACACTGTAGTGTCAGATTCCACACTCTGCCTTCCCAGAGTTACTTTCTGTCTCTTCTGGAGACAGCAAGGCCCACTTGGATGTCTGCAAGAGCCACAGACTCATTAGACTTGAAGAAGATCCTTTCCATCCACCAGTAAAAAAATACACACCACCTTTGTCTTGGAGTTTCAGCAATTATCCCTTGCTGGACTGAAATGCTGGGGAGAATGTGTTTACAGTAAATAGGTTGTGCCTTATCCCAGCACTCCTGGTGCAGATTCTAAGTGCACTCCAGGATGCTAAGATGAGCTGGGCGAGAGGGTCAGTGCACAGCTCATGAGCTGGAGTGCAGGCAGCTGAGAGAGGAATTAAGACAACATTTCTGCAGGCCTAGCAGGGAGGCAGAAAAATCATGGGGAATTCAGTTTGTCAGGTGTGTCAAAGAAGTGAAAACAAAAGAAAACAACCCCTCTTCTTCTCCTGCCCACCATCTTTTCTGATTAATTTAAACTTGTTGAGATGAGAAGCCAAGATTTCTGCTTTGCTATCAACAGCTTGCTGTCTATAGATACTGACTCATTTCTGAGAGGCTGCCTGCCTTTATGCCTTAAACTAGGCAGCCAGAAAATGTTAGACTGAAGCATTGCATGTTATAGATTGACAACATTTAAAACCTAGATGGCCAAGCTACTGATATAATTTCCATACTCATTAACCATGACATCTCCAGTTCTCCCCCACAGCATTCTGTCAGATTCAGCCAGACCAAAAACCTGTCTTAGCTGCCAGAAATCATTTCTTTACTCCTCCATGGATTGGCATCGCCTGAATGTACTCTTAGCCCTCGGAGCAGAAGTTTATAGAAATCTCTTTCCCATTTCCCAGCTGTGCATCTTTGCCTTCCCTGCACACACACACACACGCTCTATTAGCTGTCCACAGCTATGCCTGTCTCCCTGGCAAGCTGCCTGTTCACAAGCTGCTCCAACAATTGCCCTTGAGCATAAGCCAGTGCCAAGTCCCCTCTCAGGAGTTCATGCTCTGTGCTAGCACTAACACGATCGTACTGGATGGCTTCACCCGCACGCTGACAACGACCTCTTAGGGACCTCAGGTTTGCTGATGGCAACAAGCTCCTGAGTAGTATTTTCCAGGCTAATATTTGCCAGGTTGTATTGTCACAGCCGTCTCACAGACCAGCAATCTGTCAATAGCAGAGCCAGGCTTACAAATGCAGTGTGACACAGGAATCTAGGACTCTTGGAGTTCTTGGTATGAAGGACTGTTTCACACATGATGTGACACTGGAGAACAAGCACAGCCACAGAGGTGAAAGGTGGGTGCTGGGCTGGGCCAGGAAACCTTATGTGGGCATTTTGGAAGGGAAGACATTTAACTGGTGGGAGTTAAAAGGGTGAGCGACAGCGTTTCCAAATAACTTATCTTACAAGGAGAGTAACTTTACCCACTAACAAATCCTGCCTGTGAACAGGAAGCAGCTTCCCAGCTCCTGCTGCACACAGCCAGGGCGAATGCCAGAGTGTCCCAGGGTGGGTCACCCTCAGCACTTCACAGCTGAAGCACCATTTGCTTGGTAAAAAATTCCATATCAACCGCGAAAGAAAAGAGGGGAGGAAAAATAACTGTGCTGCCAGGCTTGGGTATTCACCTGTGAAAGGGCACAACTAAATCCTGGCCCTGACACCACAAGTGTATGATTAATGCTACCAAGTGCCACAGCATCAACAGGGGAAAAAATGTTCTCACCCACCTTGTGTCTCTGGGGAGAACAAATCATGTCAGCCTGCACAGTCAGAGCAGCACAACACACACGTTGGGCTGTCGGGATGCCCGAGGTGAAGCTCTGGCTGTGCTGCCTCCCAAGGCATGTTCCTTGTGTTCCCTGGCACAAGAGAAGCAATATATTAATGGCACATATCACATACCATTGATAACTGTTGGCTGTCCCCCACATGGGCTCACCATAGGTCAAATTGCTTTTGCTGGTGTCAAGGTACTCTGCTCAGTTCCAACAGGAAACAAGGAAAAGATGCTTTGCTTCACATTCTAAAGCTGCAAGAGTGAACATGCATGGACAGCTTGGAAATTTTGTTTAAAGTATGAAACTGGTCCAAATGCTTGAGACTGAAGCAGCTCAAAGGAACAAAGAAGTCTTTCCAACAGACTCGGAACCCAGTCAGGAACAATGAGGCTTAGATTTAAAACACAGCCCAGAACTGACTTCTTCCAGTTCCTGGAAAATATGAGCACTGGACTGGTGCATTTTTTTATTCATTATTATCTCCAATAGACATCCATCCTGATCCTAACATCTTTATTGTCCACACAGAGCAAGTTTCCTCTCAAACAGAAATGAATGTTCCAGTATATTTCCTTGGACAAAACCACAGAAATCAAACAAAAAATAAGACCCCTTTAAAACTTTTTAAAAACCATACACTTCATGATGTGATTCAAAGTGCTCTTTGTTTCAGGAAGCATAAATACTGGATTTTACAGAGAGAAAAAGCAAAAGTGAGAGAAAGAAAACTTGTGTCATACATGGGTTAAATAACAACTGCAGTCTTAGTTCCAGGCTGATTACACCGAGAGGCAAAGACTAGGTAAAGTCAGGGTTGTTAGCTTGCCTCAAGGACAACAGATCTTTGTCCTGAACCCTGCAGTCAATATCTATAAATATTCTGAATGTTGTCATAAAATTTTGAAAAACCTCTCCATCAGGGACACAAAAATAAGACCTTCTGCTCTGGAGTTATAGCAGAGTTCAGTTAGCAGCTACAATTCACTGCTTGGAAAGATAAGACAATCATTTTGCATGCTCTTCAGCTGAAGTAAAAGATCTTCTTGTCTGCATTAGTCTTAAATCCTTTTAGCTGAACTCATTAGCAATGGGGACAGGGAGCCCAGCATTACCTTAAAGCCCTTGGCAAGGGAATTTAGACCTTCTCCCAGCCAGAGCAGTGGCCAGAGAGGTGTCAGGGGAAGGCTGAGCAGAGCACTCGACACCTCAGGGCCCTCCCTGCTCACCTCTAAACGAGGCTCAATAAATCAACCCTCCTGCAAAAATGCTGCGGGACCTCCGGTGAGAGATGCAGCATAAATCCACATGAACATTTCCCTTTATTATCAGTAAATACTCTTGAATTGGTTGAAATTGTTCCTGCCACTGATAGCACTGATCTCTGAAGAGATAAACATGAGCTGATTGATGACTTGTCTGCAGGATCTATTTCAACCACCCCCAGGCAGGATATTTTCCATGTGGGTAATAATAAATCTTA
Source organism: Acanthisitta chloris (assembly GCF_000695815.1). Classification (NCBI taxonomy): domain Eukaryota; kingdom Metazoa; phylum Chordata; class Aves; order Passeriformes; family Acanthisittidae; genus Acanthisitta; species Acanthisitta chloris. The sequence goes on along the minus strand of NW_008683801.1, from coordinate 34,398 downwards.
CTATTGAATGTCATCAAATGAAGGAAAATGGTGGTAAAAATAGGCACAGTTATGTATTTCTCATTATATAATATTAAGGAAGATTTTTCAAAGATTCAAGGAGCTCTCATTTACATGCATGATTTTTTGGGGAATGTAATCCTTTTGCCTACATTTAATATATTTTTTTTTGTGTGCAGTTAGGCAGTGTAAAGAGTCTCTCCTCAAAATAGCCTGTCATATATTCAGGTCTGGAAGGTGAGTTTCTCATCATCGCTGAGACTGAATAAGAACAACTTCCTTTCTCAACAGACACCAGATCTGCCTTTTCCTACCAATTTTAGTGGTATTTTCAGGTATCACTCCTACTATTTTGTTCATTTTATTTGCAAAGGAAGCAAATGGCATCATTTCTATCAGGTAATAGAAAAGGTTTGAGGGGAGAATTGTCACTCACTCTTATTGGTCCCAATTCTTCTCTGAAAATGATTGTAGAGTCCCAGAGAAAAGTTCTCCCTTCATAACGAGAGCAGCAATGCAAGTGCTTGTGCCACATTATTTGTGCCCAGCTCAGAAATAAGCAACTTTCTAGGACCTGTTAAATACAATAAAGCCAACACTTTGTAGCAGGGTGGCTGTGCTGCAGGGGAACCAAAATGTGCGATCCAAACCCCACTTCAAGATGGAAGCACGAGGAAAAGAGCTGTGAAGACAAGATTACAGGTGATCCACTTACCAAATGTTGTATATCACCTTCATATTCTCTACACAGTATCAAAAGCCCCCACTTTGTCCCCAAATGCAATAAACCAGACAGAGAAAATGTGGAGATACAGGAAAAGGACTGGACAGGAAAACTAATGTGAGGCAGCATTTTCCTGCTCTCTTTGTCCTCAGACTATGGAGACAAGAGGAAGTTTGAGGAGGAAAGGGGTAGTGATAGAAGCAACAACTCAGTAGATGTGCCCTGTGTGATCTCTCCTCTGTGCAAAATCTACTGCTCCATTCTGGGTGCAATTTGTGCAGAGTAAAGATGGTGAGGAGGAAGAGAGAAGGAGAGAGGAACAGAGATGGGAGAGCTGTGTAACTTGCAGGGAATGTATCAGCCCTTAGGGAACAGAGAAGCTGTTGGCCATGGCCAGCAGGACAAGGGGATGGTTTTGTAAAGACTTGGGAAAGCTGGGCAGGAGTTCAAAGGCCATGGAAGAAGAGTCTGGCACTGACAAAATTCAACACAACCATGAATCTCATGAGTGGAACAGCAACTCATTGCACAGTCAATTTGCCACTAATTTGCAGGTGTAGACCATGATTAATACAATAAACAAGAAAACCCAATAAGCCTGGAGAAAAGGACAGCAGTTCCTGTGACTTCATTGGCCTTCAGCTGCCATGGAAAGTATTTTTTTCCATAGTTGAAGTGGGACCTGTTTGATTTTGATATGAACCTAATACCTAGACCATAATTTCCAGTCTTTCTTGTTATAATTCAAGCACTGCCTTAGCATCCAGGTGATTTCTAGCACCATGAATGTATGCTGAGCTCCCTTGGAAGGGACATTTTACTCCTTAAACTATTTTGAGCCTACAGACTGTCATCAGGAGGAGCACAGACTACACCAGGTGAGCCTTAGATTCCTGTTTCTAAAGAAGAGCATCATGTGCTGTAGCTTGAAACAGGCACTAAATTAACCCCCTAAGGCTGATTCTCCTCTGCCATTTAGTCATTAACTTCATGCACCTGAAGCATAAGAGAGAACCTTCATGTCTGTAACAGAGCTGAGAGGAGCTTCACAAAACTCTCCACGGATCCCAATAAAACTCTTGGATGTAAAGCTGTCAGCTCAAAACTGGCCACGGGAAAGATCAAAAAACACTATCATCATGCACTCCTGGTGGGACAGGACTGAGGAAAGTTGCCTTTCACCTTGAGCTCAGTGGGAAACTTGCAGTGTGAACAAGTTCTGGCCTTGCTCAGTTCTCTCTGGGCAGTACAAGCAGAGGGGAAAGCAGCTTGCCGATCTCTCAGATTTTGCTTGGACTTGCACACCTTGGAAAGCAAACCCAGGTCCCTCCAGACAAGCCTGCTGCCTCTCTGTCACCATTCACTCACCTCATTTGAGTCCAGATAAAACTGTGCACCCACAGCACCCAGAGCCCTCTCACAGCTGCTCGCTACGGCCACACGGGCATGGCAGCTGCAATGGGATGTTACATGGAACTGCTAAATATCCAGGGATAAATACAGACCAGAAAGCCCTCGTGACACAATAGAGCCTCAGTGGGGTGGTCAGAAACATCCTGGTCTAGATATTCCTGTTCTAGACATGAAAAGCTACTGAAAACCTTTGGACCTGCCCAATTAGATTCAAAACCTACACCAGCTGTGAGCACCCAGGCAAACCCAGCACGGGTTTCTCCTTCAGCACCCTGACTGATGGAAGCTGTGAGGTGGTCTCTGCTATGAGCTTGTGGCTGGGAGACAGAGGCAATTCTCAGAAGCCTTCAGCACACAATCTACAAGAAGGGAAGAGATAAGAGACTTTGGTTTATTAGTTTGTTATTCTCCAATCTCAACCATTACAGGACAGGCACTGTGTTTGTGATGGATTCACTTAGAGAACATTTTCTCCCTGCCCACATAACTGTGCTTCAGACTGAAGCCAAAGCTGTATGGGGAGGGGGATAAAAGCTGCAGACATTTTTCAGGACCACATATAACCCAGTGCTTCAAAAGTGCATACAAGGAGATGAGCCAGCAATGAGGAGTTGGCTTGACCTGTAGGAAATGACATCCAATTCCTCACTGCACCACAATGTTCTCCTACAGCTTCAGCAAGCTCTCCATTGCAAGGCACAACTGTGAGAAGAGGACAGAAGATTGAGAAGCATTCGCACAATCTGCCATTTACTCTTCCAACAAGCAATTTCTGTGTTCTTGGAAAGGTTTATTTTAGCCTCAGCCTGAATGAAATGCAGCATTCCTCCCTGACCATCTCTGAGCAGCTCTCCAGCATCTCTGACGCATACCAGGTTTCCAGGTATCACTGTTGCCATTTCACCTGCAGTTCACAGCACATCGACCTCATCTCTAATACACATATACAGTCAAAATCACTGTGCCCACAGGGACCAATTTATTTTTCCATCACCTGTAGCTTCCTTCATTTTATGCAGGAAGGAGCTGGCAGGCTCTAACAAGGAGTGTTATGAATAGCGTGGTAACGCCTTTCTTCATCCCTGTTAAATTTCTCATTTCATCTTGTGAAGTCAAATCCTGGTTTCTGCAAAGTCCCTAAAACAACCTACATTGATTATAATTGGCTCTGCAGTTGGACTGCCTGTACTTTATCTTCACTTTTGCAGATTCATTGCCTACTACTGCTGTCTTCCTATATTTAGATACTTATCCCACTGCCCTAGAGGTTGTTCTGGCAGCTGGAGGTTGTGACAGTCCTGACACAATGCACAAGAGAGGTCTTTTCAGTAGGAAAGTTTCCTCTCAGCCCTGTCTGACCATGAATTCCAGCTTTTGCCTTGTCCCTATACGTGTATCACCCCCACTCCTCCATTAGGAGCTGAGCATCCAACTGCCAAACTGCATGGAAAAAGCCTGGTGCATGGAAAAGGATCCAGTACCTTTGGGTGGTTTGTGATTTGTATTCTGTGTTCCAGGAGACAGCGAATCCAAGCCAAAGTGTATTGTTTCAGTCAGACCATTTGCATACAATTTGAAAGCACAGTAATTCTGCATCCATGCCTGAATCTTTAGGTTGTTGGTGTGCAAGGAACAACATAAACAAAAATCAATTAAAAATGAGGCTTCACCTCAACAGGCAAAGCTACAAATGCCACTAAGATGGATCAAGTCATAGCTGCTGGGGATCTCTTAAGTAGGGATTAAGTAGAAATCTCTTAATCAGGCACCTTTGTGAACCCTCTGACAAACGTGATGTGTTTTCTCCAACTAAAACCAAGAGCCAACAAGCTTCACCGGCATGAACACTTCCCACATTTCTGCTACTTATATTTGCAAGGACCAATGCCCATGGCAGACTGGGCTGAGGACAGACACTGCTGCCCAGCTCTGCACCCCTGGCACTGGGCATAAGGTCACTCCACAGATGCAGCAATCCCATTCTGGACCAGGACACTCTGTCCCTGTTGCTTCACCATGCTGTAGTGAACTCCCAACTTTCCAGAGGATCACAGGTTGGCTCCCATGTGTTTTATCCTGCTTTGTCACAAATGTATCCCAACAGTGCTTCACACAGGTCTCCTGCTGCTAATGCATCCCCAGGGGATTATCTAAGTGCTCTTGGTACAAACCCTCTGATAAGCCTTGGAAGCAGCAGCGGCACATCCAGTGCTATCAGCAACGCGTTATGAAAGGAATGTCGTGGCAAAGCACTGCCGAGTCACAAGACAAAAACCACCCCAGTGTTTACAGCAGGGTAGGAAATACCACATTAAAGTAAAAGCATGACAAGGGAAGAGTGCACACTTTGGGGTGGAAAGAAATCCAAACCACCTCTAAGCTCCTGGTTCCTTTGTCATCGAGTCACTCCATTACAGAGAAGATTTGTTTAGAGTGAAAGGCTTTTTGTGAAGCTTTATCTTGGCCTCTCGAAGACAGAACTGACAACCCTGAAGTGGCAAAAACCACTTGCCAAGTGCCACATTGAGCGAACAAAGGAACCCAACACCATGCATGGAACAGCAAACTATCAGCTCCCAGGGGGAAGTGTCATTTTCACATCCAGTTTGCTACACCAGAGTGGGAGAGAAGCTCCAACTGTTTTGAATTCATGTGTCAAGTCAATCACAGGAACAGATAATATTGGAGTTATATAAAATTTCGGAAGGAACCCCCACCCACCACCTGTAACACTCACTCGCCACTGTCAGAACAGCTCTGTAACTGAAGACAGCACCAAAGAGAAATCGTCCTCGAGGCTTTCTGCACAGCAGATGATGGGATCATTACAATTCATTTTACATATGAACTGAGGCACTGAATAAGTGTTTATTTTTATTCCCACCAGAACAGTATCTCAAAGTCTCCACTGGACTCTGACTGTAAGTGCTACTTGCTTGATTTAAGTTGCAAAAATTTTGCATTTGATCCTAAAAACTTGAATTTTCAACAGAGAGGGAAGGCAAGCAGGCAGGAAGGCAGGAAGGAAGGAGGCAAGGAAGCAAGGAAGGAAGGAAGGAAAGAGTAGCAGACTGCCCTACAGATTGCTTCAGCCTTTTTTGATGCCAGGCCCTGCTGTCACCCCTAGGGAAATCAAACCAGACCTGTTTAGTTTCCTCCAAGTACCTTAACCAAGACCCTCCAAACAGAGGGACTTTTGTTCACCTACACAGGCAGTGTTGGTGTCAGAGCTGGGAACTGAGAAGTCAAAACCCATATCCAGGAGGAGAGTGGCTCCAAGGACCCAGAGCCAGGGATGGTCTCAGACACTGTGCTGGATGCTGTAACGTAATGAGCTTATTCCTGCCCACACCTAATCCAACCAAACAGCATTAACGAGAGCTTGGGCATGCACTGAGGAGCTGAGCCTCTTCAACTTTTCTCCCAGAGAATTAGGAGCTTGCATAGGGTAATTTCTGAGCCCAGGCAGAAGAGCTTAATGTGAATGGTACCTAAAGCATTCTTGACACCATGTGCAGAAACTCAGGGCGTCCTGATGCTGTGAGTCTCACCCCTCAACCTTCCCAAGAGCCTTCCTCCCCTCCTTTGTAGGCATCCAGTGCTAAAATCCACGGACTCGAGTTTTACACTCTGCTGTGTCGCAGTACACCAAGGAGGAATCACACCTGCCCTGATTTCCCCATCCACCATTACCCAAATTAAAGCTGCACCAGCCCTGTCCTCTTTCACAAGCACTGAGAGCAAAGGGAGAAAACCACAAGGGGAACAGATGCTGTGGTTTGAAGAAAAAGAGAGAGAGAGAAAAAGAAAAAGATATCATTGCTCTCTGAAAGCATCCAGAAATGTTCCTATTCAATTCATTCAGGCCTACACAAGATCAGGGGGAGCACAGGACTACTGTGAGGAAAATCTAGGTCACATATGATCACAGCAGCACAGCTGCCATCATCTCAATGGCCATGTGAAGTGAGGACTGCAGCAAGGACCTCTGCTCAAGAGGGGCTTTTTTTCAGTCCTGTTTTACAATTTCCCCTCATTAAGGTGTATTTTCCGGCAGGGCTGTGAGTACATTGGGTCTTCAATTGGGGTGAAGGATTTAGCTATAAATCCCCCAAATGATTCAGTCAGTGGAATTTTCTGTAGGATCATTTAAATAGTTTATAGGCTGCCAGGCAGGATTTTAACCTTCTAACAGTGACAGGAACAGTGTTACTTTCCTGTTCTTTTGAATGCCAACACATTTTTCAGTTCTCTTTGTTTCATATCTGTTGTGGAAAGATACACATTGCTCCCATTTTCATTAAGGGAACAGGAATCTTAGGCTGTTTTAATACACCTGTGAAAACTTCTTGAAATCCTCTCGTTCAGTGCCCTCTTTTTGTTAAACACACAGGTCAGACCCTCTGGTCCCTTCTCCTCCTTCAAACAGAAAAGTTAAAATAAATGCATGCACACAAAAAAAAAAAAAAAAGGGGAAAAAAAAAAGGAACTAGGACAAGATAGCCCCAAACCATTATGCTTTCTCTTTACATTTCAACAGACCCTCTATCACCCTCTCTTCTCCCCTTTTCCTCACCTGAATAAAACCAGGCAGGATCTAAAGCCCAAATACTGAACACTCCTGCAATTCAGGAGATTAGAGGGAAAGGACAAATGTTCCTGGGTGCCATGAAGTTAAGCCAAGCATCTTGGAGCAGCATTCATTAAGGAGCTGTGCCAAAAGTGCTCATGCAGGCAGCTGGAGCAGGAGCAGCTGCGGCTGGGGAGCAGGAGGAAGTGCTGCACGGCACAAGTCAGGAAAATCATGCACAGAGGGATCCTTCGGTGGAAGTGAGGATGTTATAGATAGAGCATTAATAAGGATTTGTTCCCCAAAACAAGCAGCTCAGACAGCAGAGCAACAGGAAGTCAAATCACCTAACTGCAAAGGGACTGACTCACACCTATTGTTAGACATTTGGCCATTTGTCTAACAAGGTTTTCTAAGCCCAGTGCTGCTGCACACTCTTTTCCAAGCCCTGGGACCAGCACGACTGCTTCCAAGCTTAGGGAGAAGCACTCGGGGCTTAGGGCAAGGACTCCTTTGAGTCACGGCTGCCAATTATATAACCCACTATGTGTTGAAACGACAGATATTTTAATGCATGGCACTTCAGGAGCAACGACTTCTCTCAGTATCTTAGGTAATATGTCCTTTTCCAGGGACTAGAAGTGATGTCCCTGCTATAATATTAAAAATCTGACATGAAATCAATCCTGGCTGGAGATGTTGTGTGCTGGCTAACCCTGGCAGCAGAGCCCTCTGCCCTGCATCAGTCTCTCCCTGTGGAGGTTCAGGGGGATTCCAGTGACCCTTTGGATCCATTGGCCGCTCAGATTTGGGGGGACTGGATGGAATGGACAGTCAACCTGTTCCAGGGACTCTCAGGCTCAGATTCTGCAGGCAGCTGAGGAGTGCTGTGCTGGTGCTGTTAGCTGGTTTGAATTCAGAATTCTAATCAGATGAACCAAGTAACTTTCAATCTAATTAGGAGAACAGTGGGGTTTGTTCTTAATCCACAACCATTTAATCTTCCGACTCATTAGCTGTGCACAGGCTCTATGAATATGTATATCTGGAAGGAAAAGAAATGTCTTTGACCTTGATGAGAAGGATAACACACGTCTCAAGTAGGTGTGAGCTCCCCTTCCATCACACAGCTTTATTATGGAGATTCAACAGCTCCTATTGCTCTGAATCAGGCTAGGGAGAGTTACAGGCAATCCTGCAGCCAATTAGGAATCAGAGCCCTGATGAACCTGTGATGATTAGCACAGTATTTACAGGCAAGCTGCCTCCTACCAATTTGCATGCAAATAAAAATGTATCTGTTTTAGGAGGCCGTTCCAGGCAATATAACCAGAGCTCCAACAACTGTGGTGAGGAGGAGAGGAAATACACTCAAAGACAAAAGATTCAGAGCTGGATTTTTTTTCAGATCTTGAATATTCTGTTTCAACACATCAGTGTCATTCCTGCAGTCCCTAATGAAAAACTATTCATATCATTTTTTTCGAAGCATTTAATTTCACATACAAAAATACTTAGTTACATTATTTCTAGTGTAGAATGAAGAGATCTCAGCTATCAGGAATATTTCCTCAGTTTATGAAATTATTCCATACCCCTATGAAAAACAAACTAATAGGCAAATTCTCTGATTTTTCCTCTATTTCCCTGATTTATTTTTCCTTTAACTAAAATGAACAGGGCACCTTGCTTTGACTGCAGTAGGATTGCAGAAACCCTCTCTTCCTTCAGTCTGTTTTGCTCCTCTTGCATTACATCTCCCAAAATTGACCTTAAAACTTGTCCACACTTTCTGCAACAAGAGTAGAACTGCTGAAGTCAGTGGGAATTAGGCCCAAGTACCTGATGCATTTTGGGGACCACACCTGGAAAATATTTCAGGATGAAACATTTGTGAATCACACACAATGCTTTAGGCTAGAGACAACCCTAAAGATCAGGGGCTAGGAAAAATCTGACTCAAGTATCTAAGTAGGACTGTTGTGTAGCTCTTGATGCAAGTCTCCCTGTGGGAGCCATAACAAAGCTGGGGAGGGATCCCAGAAAAGTAATCTCCTGTTCCCTTGCTCATTTGGGTTTTCATTGTAGAGGACACCAAGCTGTCCCATCAGAGGGGTCCAGAGGCAGGAAATGGGACAAACTAGAGAATACAGCAAGGGAAGAGACCCTAAACCTCAGTCAGACAAGAAAGATCCCAAGGAACACCACGTCAGGGAGCTGCAACCTCCTGTTGCCTGCAACAGCTGTGAGGACAAGAATAAAAATGTGGATCTCTGCTATGTGAACAACCAGGCAAAACCCAGCAAAAATGGGGAGTGCAAGGCCGAGTGTAGAAAAAAAAGAAGGGCTACATTTACTTTTGTGTTCTTCTCCTGTTCATCCATTCTGTTTCTAGCTGTTTGCTGTCTCCATTGTTGTTCATTTTAAAAGCCTCCATGGACCAGAAATTCCACACTTGTGACGGAGACCCTGCAGAAGTGACTTCTTCCCTGGGCAGTAACGCAAATGCCAGCAGAGCAGAGGCTCTCTGGCTGCAGAGACAGCTCTGCCCTCAAGTGAACCAGCATCTACACGTGCAAAGCCTTCACCCCAAGTGGGGAAGACCTTTTAACTTGACTCTCCCCGTACCAAGGGGATTAAGGGTACCATTTAACTCTGTCCAGCTTCTCAGCTAACAGTATCCTTGCACGCACCTCCACTGCTCTTTCGCAGCACTGGGCAAGCTCACCCGAGCCAGCTCTTAAGGCTTTTATCTTTAAAGCCAATGGAGAGAAAAAGTTCAAAAGGCCATGGAGATGCAACCTAAAGCTGCCCCTCTAGAGTAACAGGCTGCAGCTGCACGAGGGAGCCGTGACAGCCGATGCCCCGCGAGGTGCGGAGCTTCCACCGAGGGATCCCCATCGAGCTCGACCTGCCACGTCCACAGCAGAGCAGGATTTGTCCACCTAGCAGCATCCCAAACCCTCAGCTTCTGAAGAGAAGCTGCTCACAAACATCATGTGTTTCCAAAGGATGGTTTGTGCTGGGGTGAAATGAAACAAGTCCAGTTGTTGCGTTTCTTTTTCCCTGCGGAGCAGGTTCAGGCCAAAGAAATTTAACCACTACTCAGCTGTTTTCTGCTGACATCGCTTGCATTCCTCTCTCTTCTCAAATAACACTTGGAACTCCCTGCCAGATAGTGCAATTTGATATATGCCCTGATGATAGAGGGTGGAGGGGAGGAAAGTACGTTGGCTAATATTTTTCCATTACAAATCTAAATGGCCCAATCTGCACTTCAATCTGCAATAAGAACAGCAATTTCTGAAGGGGCCAACACTTGTACTCAAAACCTTTATACACAGATCACTTTTACGTGGTTGTGATAAAATTACTATCAATAGTATTTCCGAGCTACAGCTTTTGAAACCACCCTATGGATTTGAAGCCCCAAACTTTTTGGATCTCAGGACAAGATGTGACTCTGCTCTGAGTGGCTGGTCACAGTGCCAACAGCCTTATTCAACCCCGATGAGATTTTTCCTTCCCAGGTACCTCAGAGATCCTTCAGTACTGAAAAGGATGGTTTGCCTTTCATGAACCCAAGTCCCAGTGGCTACCACCAAGAAGGAAAAAGCCAGCATTTACCACACAAGGGTTTTCCTATACTAATGGCAGGAAATACCACAAATACCAGGATGAAATAAAAATCCACAGCCCCTCCAAATGCCACATGAATTAGCAAGGTAAGGGCTTAGAATTTCTGGTATTTAGATGTCAATGCTCCTCTATGCGTTTGGAAATTCAGGGGGTTATTACTGCCTTTTATCCACAGATATAAATTTGCTTATTTTTGCCTCCTGATCACAGCAGTGCTCTCAGAATTGTTGCATTTCAAAAATACACACAGGGATGAGAGCGTCAGGAAAAGAAGGAAATACAGTTTTGGCTGTGCTCCTGCTCTGCAAGAAAGAAAAGACAAAGTCCTTTCCTTTCTGTGGGGATTGAACCATGCTGGGATACTTGTGCCATTTACTTGACCATCTCACTGCACTTCTCTCCCAGGGCTGGGAGAGGGAAAACACGATGAGAAATTTTACTCTGCTGTCAGCTGGCCTGAGGACAAGGAGGACAGAACTCTCTGAGGAGAGCCAGTTCCCAAGGGGCTCACAACTACGAAGTATTTCAGCTGTAAAAGCTTTGCTCTCCCCATAAGTATGGCCACAGCTACTGGACCTGCAGCTGGGGCTCAGCCCCTGTGAGCTGCACAGACAGGGACAGGCTCCTGGATGGACAGACAGCCCCTTCCATTGCTCACACCCTGCATTTGTCCAGCTGGATGTCCTAGGAGATGGAGTCTGGACCTTGGTGCAGGCACTCAAAGTGTAAATGTCCTCAGGCTAAACAAAACCCAGCAAATCTTACACCACAGCAAGTTTCCACTTTTTCTATTACTTCAAGATTTATCACCCAATCTCAATGATACTATCAGCAATCTGATTTATTCTGTGATCACCTCTCAGGGTGTCCAAGGGCTAAATACCACTGGAGCGTGACAGAATGTGCCAGCAATGACTTCTGGGTCCACCCTGTCCCTTTACAGGTCCCTGAGGGCCCCTACTCACGCTGCCAGGGACTGCTGGGCTAACCTGATACAGACACTGCTGCGTTCCAAGCAGCCACTAAAACATCTCTTTGTAAGGGATTTCCAAAGTATATTTATCCTGAGGTGTTCTCCAGTCCTTCACCCCTACGAGGACATTTTTGGGACAGCCAAAATTCTATGCCTTACAGTGAGGAGGCAAGTTCCTTAGGTTGGAGCTTGTATGAATAAATCAGCTTTTAGAGAGGATGAAAGAAAAACGTGACAGAGTTTGGTCCTTCTCATTGAAAAGACCTTATCTAGCAGCAGAGGGAGCGACGAGGGCAGATTCACCTTCAACATGATAATCTCTTGCTAGCTCTCCTTACAGCATTCCCAGCTCCTGCCCTTCACTGGATGCTGAGCACGAATGTAGGAATGAATCACTGCTGATCTTGGCAAAATACCAGTCTCCCTCCCTTTGCTCCAGCTTGGAATAATCCCAATTTTCCAAATGGCTTCAGTGAATCCAGGATTTAAGTTCATCTATTAAAAAGTAGTGGGAACCCATAAATCACAGACTCTCTATCACTGAGCTCTTTGATGCATTTAAAACAATTACTGGGAAATATATGATCTCCCTAAAAATAACTATTTCACATGAACACCAAGAGAGAAGCTACTGTCAAAACATAATACATGGACAATCTAATCTCCACCCTCAACCCCAGAGGCAGGCACAAAGACTCTCTTCGCTCTCTTTTGCTGCTCACAGCTGTATTAGAATTGATAATATGCTGAAATGACATGTGCTTATGGTGATGTTAGAGCAGCATAAAAATTATGCAGTAAATTAATGTATGCAGTAAATTAATGTATGCAGTACATTAACGTATGCCTGCTTTCAAGGCCAAGAGGGTGGAGATCACCAGCCCATAGGAGATCATTTTTTCACCCATCATATTGCTCACAAAGTGGCTTGTAATTACAGACTTTTACACCAGGCTTGTGTCAATGGTGACATTTCATTCCTGCCATGGATATGGGCACAGGAGTGCTGGATCAGGCAGGAAGAGCTAATCTAGAAGCAGGTCAAAGGAGGAAGCAGATTAATTCATTCCGCAGTCCACATCTTGCTAGAAATTTTGACCAGCACAACTTTTCCAGCCTGCAACCAACAATGTTGCTCTGTCTTTCAGTTTTCAGCTTTTGCTGATGTTGTTTTCAGGTTTCCACTAGTGCTACTGGTCTGTCACCAGAGCGTGACAGAGTGTGTGTAGCATACGGATGTGGTTCCCAGAACAGCCGAAACGGGAGTTGCCATTTCTGCTGCACACGTGGTGACAAAATATGACTTGTATTCATGACTTCTTGGAGGAGAGACCAGGCTTTTGTCACAGAGGTTAGAGCACACCTACCACCTGACCTGAGCTAGGATGGAGCAGGAAACCACACGCCAGAAGTACATCAGCTCCAGGTCACAGGAAGCACCTGTGGCACTAGATGCCTACTCCATACATATCTGCAATGGCAACAGAGCACACAACCTCTGCTCTCACCAATTCCTTTGCAGCAAGGCAGGACCAACACACAACTCCCACCACGGAGGTGATTCCTGTCATTAAACCCAACAAACCTGCAACTCTGCCCTGACCAGCAACCCACTGGTGGTGGTGTGTGGATGCTATGCAGCTGGTCTGGTGAACCTGCAGAGCAAATCCATGCTGTCCTGTGGGTCCTCCAGTTTGCAAATCCATGCTGAAAGAAGTACTGTTTTATGGACACTGGGACCAGTGAGACAGAAAGGAATCAAGGAAGTTTTCCCACAATGGCTAGAACAGGCTGGAACAGGAAGAGGGAGCTCTTCCACTGTCCCCTGCAGAAACCCAAACACAAGGACATTCCTGAGTTTTGTCTTCTCCTTCCCAAGCTCTTGTCTTTGCCCTCACAGCCCCAGATCCTTTCATCTTCTTTTGTTGCTACTTCCATCACCCCTTCCCCAAGAAAGGGCACATTGCTCCCGAGATGGCAGTGCTGGAATCCAGCAATTGGCACTTCTGAGCCTCCCTGATCCACCTTCCCAGGGCTGCACTTGCTCTATGGTCCTGCTGGCAAGAGGCTCCCAGGGAAAACAAGTAGAGCTGAGCTGGTGGGGGGCATCCAGCTCCAAATGAACACAAAGCTGGGAGTAGGATTTACTGCACAGAGCACACAAAACCTTAGGGTTTGGCTTCCTTATGTATCAAACTTTTGACTCTGTGCTCTGTCTGCACGAGATTAGTGTTATTGGTACAACCCACTCAGGAAATCTCTAAAAAAGATTCAGCCACTGCAGCATGATGAGGGAAGATGTCTTGATTTAAGAACACAGACATTACTAGAAAGGGAAAAAAAAAATAAAAGGGTCCCTTACTGTTCTGACATATCAAAAGGAGACTAATGAACCAGCAGTTCATAGAACGACCCTGCTCTTCATTTCAGAGCCAGCCTGGCCTTTTGTGTTAAGGACACTGAATAACAAGAGCAAGAACAAACAGAAAGAACCCTTTCCCCCTGCCCAAAGTAAATTCTGAAATGAAATAATTTAAAAACTACACCCTTCTGCCCTACTTTAAGGTCCACATAAGAACAGATGAAAAGTTTTGTTCCATTGGCAAAACTGAATCAAGGCTTTTGATCCTCAAAGATCTCTTAATCGCTTTGCACATCGGTTCTTTTCATTATTTCAAACATACTTGAAGACAGAGACTTTCCTCCCTTTTTTTTTTTCTCCTTTCTTTTTTATTTTTTTAAAGACTTCTCTGTGTTTGGGCCATTTCCAGCCAACTCTGGGGGTATGGCAGACAGCTGTTTGTTCTTTACTCACTGTGAGTTTCAACATACACACAAATTGATCTGCATTAGCAAAGTCCAAAAAAGCATGAACCTTGCCACCAGCTCTGCTCACTCACGACATCCACCTCGTTGCCCTTCTGGTGCTTAAGAATAGTTCCAAGGAAGATTATATGCTTCTGGTTAAAAACAGAAAGTAGTTGTTGGTGGGATGATTGTTGGGTTTTTTTAAAGCTTGACTCAGAATTGGAGTCTCCATTGCATCAAACTGAACTTAAATCAAGGTTTCTCCAAAGTTTCATGTCTTTAATTCCAGTAAGTCAAATCCAGCACCAAATCACCAATTCTTTAACAAAACAAGGACAGAATTTGCATTAACCTAGGGCATCTTAGCATCCCTGGGAGAAGAGTGCTTAGCTGGATTCAGAGCTTTCCACCAAATATACATACAGTGTCCTTTGGTCTTAATCCTGGTCCTGTGCTCACCCACCAACTGGAAGGGCAGAGACATTTTCTGAAGCAAAGACTGTTCTTTGCTTGTGCAAGACTCTGCAACAAGCAGGCTCCCAAAAATTAGAAAACAAATTATAGACAGGAGAGATGGGAGGTGGAGTGAGAGTTAGCCAGCTCACAAGCCATCAAGGGGGATGGATAACATCAAAAACAAACTCCACCTGGAAAGCTGCATGTAGGCAGCAGAGCAGAGCAAGTTTCATGCGTTCGCAGCCTGAGGCATTGTTTAGCAAGTGGGTGGATGCTTTTTGAGCCAACTTCATCTACCCAAATGGTGTCAGAGCCATTGTAAACTGCCTTGTTAAATTATGGTCACAAAGCAATCCAGAGCTGAGGAGGGCTGGCAACAAAAGGCTGCACCAGCACAGAACGGGCACGTGCCTTGTCGCGCTACAAGATGTGGGTAATGGTTGCACACTGGGAAACCTTCCTCATCCAGTCCAGTCAACACAACCAGCCTGAGAGGACACTGTCTCCATCTAATCTGTGCTATCAGTCAGGCTCCTCCGTGCTTCCTTGTCATTAGCAAGAGGAAAGACAGTCCTTCTGGTAGGTGTCAAAGGATCTGACTGGAACTTCTGCCCCTGCATGTAGCTGTCACAGCCTCTCTCAGCCTCCTCTGCCTTGCCTCCTCTCTTTTTTTTTTATTTATGCCTCTGTAAATAAACACAGTACCTAGCCCCACATTGCTTGTACTGATAGTCAGGCTTTCAGAATCACCCACAGTAAAGCAGCATTTAGATCCTGCTCATTTATTCCACTGTAGCAGATGAGTCAGCTGAAACACAGCTGAGACCACAGCAGCCATCACTGCCCCACAAACCACTTCATCGGCACCGAGCAGAGATGAAACAAACCAGATCCCTGTCTGACACTGTCCTGCCTGCAGCCCTGTGGGTATCTCCCAGACAGAGTGGTCCCCAGCACCCAACCCACACAGACCTCACAGACACTGCACGCAGCCAAAGGAGAAAGCAGACCCAGGAAGATGAGCTTTCTCCTCATCAATTTTTAGGAGCAAACCACTGCCCAACATAACAAGCATGTTTTCCAGTGTTCACCAGAGCACAAAGCCTGACAAGAGAGGACTAAAAGGAAACCAGGGATTCTAGCCACCTCCTGACTAGTTTTCCATAATGGGAATGCCAGACATGGGCTGGCAGCTGGTGTGTGGCAAGGGAGAACTGCTCCTCAGAGCCTCCCTGAGGACACATCTTCCTCACTTACACAGCCAAGGGTTACTAGCTGGAGGTGCCTGACATTTTGCAACATCTTCCTGCACCTCAGTCCTGTGTCTGTCACAAGCCACAGCTGAGTTCTGCACTTCACATGGATTTCTGTATGTTGTACCTAGCAATGTCTTGCTGCTGGCAGGGTAATTTCCAGTTCTGCCCTTCCCAGTGCACATTGTAACATTAATCTTTATTTACTTGGCAGCTAGAACTCACTTTCTAAGCAGCTGTGAGCAAAAGACCCCTCAACCAATGCAAATAAACATGGTTTTATTTTTAATTTGTAAATTAAAACAAACAACTTGTGTTCTAGGCTGTGCAGTCCACATCCATTGCCAGAAAACCCCACACAGAGCAAAGGAGACCTTCTGGCCTCTCTCATGCTCGGTGAGATACCTGGTTTTACCCTTCCTACTGCACACTGATAAGGATAGAAAACTTGTGAAGCATCTCTGACTCCTTTTTGCATAACTCTACATGAAATCTGAGGCCAGCTGTGCAGGCTATAGTTTCCACTGAAATACAAGTCCAGTTGGAGGTAGGAATTAAACCTACAGCATAGGTTTAGCCTGCAGAGAACTGAAACTATGGAGTAGCTCTGGCTAGATTTTGCCATGGTGAGGGCAGGCTTGTAAAGACCTCATTTGGGCTAACTCACAGCAATCTGCTGTTTCCCCAGGAACAGCAGGTCCGAATGCCCAGGGGATTTTTATCCAGCTAGCCTCACTGCCAGTGGTCTTACTCCTGACAAAGTCAAACCACTGAAGCTGGTGATGACCTCACCTAGCACAGCTTACTGGAGACATGGGAGCAATGACAGACAGACTGATGAAGTGCGTCCCGGCGTCACCGAGCTGCCACTTCACACACAGCTACAGTCATAGGAGCAGCAGCAGCAGATGGAGGAGGATTGTTCAAATGGCAGAGCTGGTCCTTCCTTTGGAGACATACGGCTCTAGCAACAGATGAAAACAACCAGTGAGGAGGTTTGAGGAGAGCAGTCCTGGAACACATGTGAGGAACAAATGCAGGGCTGAGCAGTGGCTCTGTATCTTTTGTTGTTCCTGGCATGGCACTGTGCTGGATACACAGGTTCTTTTTCAAGAGGAACCAAGTTTAAATGAAACACCTGATGAATAAACATTTCAAACTACATCCTCAAGATAGAGGAGATAGCCAGAAGCCTGAGTCCTGCAGTCTCTGGCTGCAGGGCTCTGCCACAAAGGAAGCCCCAAAAGGTGAAGATGCACCAAGTATGCACAAAGCTTCCAACCTAGATGTGCCCACACATGCTGCTGTACTACAGAAAGATGCCAAGGGCAGAGCTGTTGGAGTTAGAAAAGCACCCAGGCAGGCAAGGAAAGAACTTCAAATTTGTGCTAAGTTCTCTTAGCATATAAACCATATATACTATATATATATACACAATTTATATATAGTAAAGGCATAGGACTCAGGAGCACTTGGCTCAGTTTATGTCCCTCCCACAGGCTTTCTGTAAAGGTTTAGGAATCCTACTGCTTGTGTCTTCCTTTGGGTTGGGTTGTTGCAATAATAAAACAAAAATTCAATTCTTCACCCGTGTCTGGTCAAGATCCACTTGCATCAACATCATGGAGCAGCTCAGATCGCTAAGTTCTCTGTAAGCTAAATATTGCTACTAGTACCACTGGACAAGGGTGAGGGGCTGTTATTCTGCAACTGCTCTTTGCTATCTTATTGGGTTACTGTGACTGGGGGGAGGAGGAGAAAATCACACTGCAGATTCACAAGCTCAGGGTATCGTGCTGCTCTGAGGCTGACCGGTGCAACTGGGTGGATTGGAAAGCTTTGCTGTGGAGCTTGGAGATATGAGGCCAGAGTTTTCATTAGTCCCTCCTGCAGATGCTTTAACTCCAAAGATTGTTTCCAGTACCTCTGCCCACCAGCTTTTCCCAATTCAGCCCATTGCTTGGGGGGGATTTGTGCAAGAAGCCAATCTGCTATTCTAATGCAACCCAAAGCCAACTCCTTCCGCGGACAAAATACAGTCTCAGAGCAAATTTCATATCTGCTTTCCCAAGGTCCCTTGCCTCAAACAAATAAACAACAAAAAAAAAATCAACTTTGTTTTTATAGAGCTTGGCTTAAAAAGCCAGACTCGAAATGTACTGAGTGGAGCAATCCTCCAGCACCACCCAAAACTAGCCAGCAAAGGAAAGCTGGCCAAGGCTGTTAATGTGAGAGCTGGGGGGGAAACGAAACCTATTGCTACCAGCTGCACAAAGGAAACAGAGGCAAAGCAAAACCCCAGTGTGTGAGCAGAAAGAAAGGTTCAGCATTGCTGAGACAACACAAACCATATGAGACACTTGTTAAACCCCCTCCCTGCTTCTTTCTTCACCACTAAATGCTGCAGGGACAACGATCAATCTATTCAATAGAAGCTTAAAACAAGACCCTCAGGACCATCAGTGGTGCAGGTCTCTGTTTTCTTACAGATTCTGGCACATTGAGGCCCTGCTCTCTGGTAAATCTTTAAGACAACACGAATAGTTTGCATACTCTGAGCCCCACAGATGGTTTGGATCTAGAGACCTTGTGCAGACTGCAGTGGTCATGAAACCCATCCTCACAGCTAGAACTTGGGATGTATCATATTTTTACTGTTGTTTGTACTGCTCAGTTTGTGAACCAGAATAAACAAGCGAGCTTTTAAAAAATAAAGGCAGTTTGAAAAGAGCTTCATCTACTGAGCCCTTGATTCAGCTAATTTTACCCCAAAGACAGCCGTGGCTGTAGCGTGGGCCATTCCACAGATGAAGAAAACATCTCCCTCAGTAATCCTGCTCTGGTGGGGGTTAATTTGCAATCAGCTCTATCTGCAGCCCCAGCCCCTACAGCTGCACCAACATCTCGGGCTGGAAAGCTGGCAGGAATACCTTGGTAGTGCACCAGGAGGCTCTGGGAATTTCATTACATTTTCCACTCACCCAGCGTGTCTCCGGAAGGCCATCTACGGAAGAGAACAGAACCAGCATGTTGCCGCCCAACCCTCTGGAGTTTCTCCTTTCACACCCACTGCCAAAGCACAAACACCCTCACCCTAGGCCAGGTTCTGATCTTTATGCAGCAAAAACCAAAATCCACTAATATCAGCTACAGGCTCTTGCTGCAACAACTACTGACCAGCAATGCTGAGGGGATAAGCCCTTCCCTCCTGCCTCCAGCAGTGCTGAGCACTGATTCTCCCTTGCTTCAAACTGAAGCGAGAAGAAAAGAACCACATCCCAGTGCTGTCCCTGGAGTAGAGGGACTGGCATCCCCCTCCCAGGCTGGGCAGTGGCTCTGGTACATGTCTAGGCTGGTTGCAGCCTGTTCCTCAGCTGACACTTGTGATGGTGCTGTGGCACTCCTGCCTTTTCCACTTGAGCTTTGGAAGAAGCTGAATTCACAGAGCTGGCAGGGGAGAAGGGTAAAGAATTTATCAGCTCTGCAGTTCATTTTAGAGAGGGCACACACAAAATGCAGCTCAGCTGGATTCACTCATCTCCTCATCTGAGCAGATGTGAGGATATCCGGTGACCTTGTTGAAAACAGACTCACCTGGAGAGATTCAGAGGTTTGTACCAAAAGCAGAGCTCTTCCAAAGAGCAGTTTGCACTTGGTGATTGCAAATTCTCCTTGCAAGCAAAAAATCCTCCTGCAAGTAACAGACCACCAGCTGGGTCTCACACTCTGAGAGACATCTCTGTGCTTAGAGGATACACAGAACATCTATAGGTACTGGAAAGAGGAAAAAAAGGTGTCAGACTCAGGAGACCTGAGTCGAATTCCTGGTAAAGACCATTCCCTCCTTACAGCAGGGTATATGTCACTTTTTCAGTACACTCACAAGATCTGTGGGAGCTGGGGGACAACCAGGCAGACATCCTGCCCCAGGCATCAAAATGCCACTCGGCACACTAATGAGGGGACTGGGGTTTGTAGTAACACTGTCCCCTACTTCAGCCCTGTCCAGGAGAGACGTGGCACTGAACCCCAGGGGCTGCTGTTGCGTGAGCAGTCACAGCAGTGTGCCCCGAGATGATGGACAGCTGTGGTGTAAGCAAACCTCTCCCAGCAGGACTGTCTAACTCCAACTTAAAAATTGAGCTTCTGTTTCAAGTCAGATTTTCCCCTGATGTGCCTCATCCTGCCCAGAGACAAAAATAGAGGAAGTGAGAAAACAGACCTTTATTACCAACTGCAATCCCCACTGCCCAGCAACCAGCTCTGTGCTCCCTGTCAGCCCTGCAGAAGGAGAAAATAATAAAACCCAACAGCCCACACTAGCCACAAAATAAAATATAGACAGCATCAGCCTTTGTGCAGCTCAGGCACCAGTCACCACGTGGCTGCAAGCTGAGCAGAGCAGAGCTGCAATCCCTGTCCTAGACACTGTCTAACCTCTGCTCCAGCTCGGAATGTGCTTCAGGAGGTGACCACGCCGCAGTCCGAGTCGTGTCAGCAGGCAAGGTGGGGCTGCAGGGTCCTGGCTGTCCTGCTGGATAGGATGATCCCTTTCCAGGATTCATTACTGACCTACACAGACTGGAGCATTTGTAACTTATTTGTTTCCCTGCTGGAAAAGAAAACAAAAGGCAGTGGATACAGGGGTGAGTGTAACGCAATAGTTACATCAGGGTTAAACTGCCAGCCTGTGTGCAGTTGTGGGGAACACGAGAAGCACTACAGGCTGCTGTTGGCATTGCCGACCATAATTACTCCTAACCAAACCATGGTTACACCCTGTTCCGTACTACACTTGGGATTTCCAGACTGAAACACATCTCAGGCAGATACAGAGTCTGTTTCTATCCCTCCTGATGTCTGTAGTGAGGCTTCAAAGGTCCCAAGTCCACACGGGACAGCTTATGCAAACTTGGTGTTTAACAAATGGCTTGGATGAGCCAAGGCAAATAGGCAATGTGGACACCATGGAAAGCAAAGGAGCAGTTTTAGCTGAAGAAGCACATTATGCCTTCACATTATTTTATGAGGAATACATTAGCCCTGAGAGAAAAGTGCAAGGAGACAATCCTCAAATCATTGCAGTAAGGCCTGGGTCTCCATGAAGAGATACAGGAACACCTCCCCAGTCCAGTAGAGATATCCACCTTCTCCCCATCCATGGGCTTCAATGAGGAAGGGCAGCAAGTCTTTAACTGTCTCCCATTCCTTATCTCCTATTCCTCCCTGCAACAGCCTCGGGCACTGTTCCCAGGGCAGCACTGCCCTGCCCGACCCTGCAGTTCCCTGGATGCCGCAGGAAGCACATGGACGAACACGAGAGCAACACTGCCCCCCTGTCCTCCTGCTGTCCCTGGGGCAGAGCAGCACCTCACTGCTGGAGCCTGAGAGTCTGGGCTCCAGGGAGCACGTTCAACCTCTGGCATATAACCCTGCAATCCGATCTCCATCCTTTCCACGTGGGCCAGCCCTTTCCGCCTCCAACGCTCCCTAGCATGGGCACCGGCTTAACCCACCTGCTCTGAGCTGTTAGTGGGGCAAGTGGACTCCTCTAACATGGCATTTATCTGCAGTTTCTGGGATGCTGAGAGGCTGTCACAGCCTCCCTGCAGAGGATAGGCAGGATCAGTGGGATGAAAGCCTTCTGGAGCTGCTGCAACAACAGGCTGGAGCTCAGTCAAGCATTAACCCCCAGGACCACTCCCAAACCCAGCAGCAATAGTCCAGTTAGGAATTGGCAAGGCAGTGAGATCTTCCCACAAACAGGCCAGCCCTTTGGCAGATGGGGGCAGGAGGGCCAGGGCAGCACACAAACACAAGCTCTCATAAGGCCATAAAGAGCTTCTGTTTCCCGACACACTGCAGCAGGGGGAAGGCGGAGGCAGGGGGAAGCAGCAGTCCCAGGCCACGTGGCAGGTCAAACCACCGCCCAGTTTGTTGGCATCCTCTAAAGTTTAAATACGTTTTGAGCCAGCAGTGAATCATCCCTGGCAGGTAAGAATGATGTTAATTTATGACATGCCAAGTGCAAGCAGATCTTTTGGTGTCAGTCCAATGGTTTTAGTCTTATTAACACACGGCAACGGCTCAGGTTGCAGCTGTGCACATTAAACTCTGGCAAGTGGCATTTTAAACAATGACAAACTTCAGAACAATCACTCCACACATGGAGCCAGGCCAGGCAAAACTGAAGGGTGGCAGAATAAAGGTCAAGGGGGGAACCTGTTTGTCTGGGAGAGGAACAGGTGGCCTGCTTGGTTGCTGCAGGGTCTTTAAACTGTCTGAAGGACACAGTCATGGATCATTTTAACCCATTAAGCTGCTTAAGCCTTCCCTTACACTGGTTTGAACTTTGAGAGAGTATTAAATCTTAAAGAGCTTAGTAATACATCTTCAGGAAAGCTCTCCCCTGTGCTTATGCCTCCCTAGAGCACATGCTGCACTATGGATGTGCACATCCCTCTGCTGACAGCGAGACCCTCCGGCAGCTGAACCAGATCTGGGCAGCTGAAAAGCAGCAAAGCTTGAAAGTAAAGCCCTGCACCAGGAACAAAGGGAACAGGTTCCCATCACCACCACTCAGCAGTCCTGAGGACACCGTGAGGAAGACAGGTCAGAGAGGAACACATCCCCTCATCAGTTCCCCCTCACCAGCCTCGCACGGGGACACCCACAGCAGCCTTGGGCTGTGCCCAGGGAACTCAAACCACATCCAGCAAGGAGTGCTGTGAGAGGGAGGGATTTGAGGGCAGCTCCTTACCTTGACACCTGGGCACTGCAAAGTCAGTCCAAGCCATTCCTGCCAGCTGTGTTTGCTTCAAAAAATGTGATGGTGAAGATATAAACGGCATTTTCATGGCAGACAAGGGAAACATTCCAAGCCATGTTTCAAAGCTGTATTTCTCAATTTGAAAGTTATCAAAATAAATTTTTTTGAAGTGTCACAAGCCAGATGATTCAGGGTAAAACAGCAGAATAAGATCTGACATGTAACAATGTTTTCCAACGCAGAGCTTCCAAGCCAACTGGTTTTGGAATTTTTCTATTTGTGTCCCCCCCCAATCTTATCCTTGCAAGCAGAATTTTTTATTTTCCAACCAGGTACTTCCCAAAAGAAAGAATTTTAAGCAATAAATCAGATCTTGTTAAATAAATACAAGGATTTAGCTACACATGAGCTCTGATCCAGAACAGAGCAGGGTGTAAATTCATAAGGAAATAGATTGAAATACCAGGTGTGTGGATGTACTTATTCCCAAATGAAATTAAAGGAATTAAATTCTTTCAAAACAAGGCACTTTTATTCTGGAATAGGAGCATCCACATATGAAATTAATCAAGAATAGCTAAAGCCACAGTAAGGTCTCAGGCTACTGACTGTAAATGAAAACACTAAATTCATTCTGCCTCTTGCAGTTTCTTGCTACATAGCACACCAGATCCCCCTGGATAAATGTTCCTGTAAGTAAAAGACTAGTCCCAGCATGTCTGTGAACACCTCATGATAATACTTCAATGAGATGGACTGGAATCAATATTTTTCATCTTGGCAGCTCGGGGCCAGAGAGCAGCGAGCTGGGCAGGGACAGCAGACACGGAGCCACCGGCACCGCGGGGAGGGGAGGGAAGGGAACAGCACTGACCTGGAAAGAAATTTCTAGCTAGTAGGTATCAGTTCCTGTACCATTTGAGCTTCCTTGAGGGAGGAAGGAGAAAGGAGATAATTAAATACAAGTTTTCAATTCAAACCTTCTCCCAAATATCTTTATAGGCATCAGACGTAAGTTTGGCTACAGTTTCTACTCAGCTCCTGGAGAAATTCGAGCCCCCATGTTCCATAATGGAGGCTTCAGAGCCAGGATTGGATACTGCTAGATGTAAAAACCTGATACCAAGTAGTGATTTAATATAAATGAATTCATTAATTTAAGTTAGATATCCTCGGTTCATCTGCAGCCAGAACAGA
Organism: Acanthisitta chloris; assembly: GCF_000695815.1. NCBI lineage: Eukaryota > Metazoa > Chordata > Aves > Passeriformes > Acanthisittidae > Acanthisitta > Acanthisitta chloris. Next base: position 10,596 of record NW_008683801.1, on the reverse strand, counting down.
ACATGTATTTGTGATCTAGAGAACTGTACAGAAAGGTGATTAGGTTTGCCTGGTGAAGCACAAACCTGTGTCACTGTGCAGGGACACACTGCTTTAATGCTGGTGACAGTGGGACCACAGCAAGGGGTTGTGTTCTGACTGGAGTGGAGCATCATTTTCTGGTCAGGAGTGAGGAGAGAAGAGCTGTTATTTGCAACTCTACAGGCAGAGAAACAGAAGAGGCATTACACTGTGAGAGTAATGAGTGTATCACTACAAGTATGAAATCAATCTTAACTCCACAAAGATGTAAGACACAAACTGACTCCCTATTGTGGCAGTTACTCGGTTTTTATAGGAACAGAGATGTAGGACATTAAGGTGTGAACATACAGAATCATTAATCCCAGTACTTTTAGACATGGCGTTCTCTACTGCCTGGACGACACAGTTTTTCATCCTACTTTCAAAGGAGCACTCACCTGGAATTCATATAGGAGCCACTGCCAGCCCTGTTCAAAGCCAGGTTTTCTGAAGAGAGTTAAAGCTGCTTTTCTTGGTAATTCTTTTCTTCATGTATCACCTACATTGATTTGGCTTTTTGCAAAATGAAATTAGAGAGCCAACAGAGACAAGGCAAGAGCAAAGGCAGCCAAACTCGAGTCCATGCTCAGACTGTTTTGAAACTTCAGTGCCAGCAAAGCAATCATAGTTATCACAAACTGACCCAAGAATACTCAGCTAATTCTAATTGCTTTAACAATACAAATCAATGGTTAGAACTCTGTAGTAGAAAGGAAACCTAGTAAGATTGATGTAATAGCTACAAGGGCAAAATTAGAGGGCCTGAAAGTGGATCAACAAAAGCAGAGTGAGGCATGTTCCATACCAGCAGTAGTTAATACCTACCCCTAGAAGGAACATTGATTATCTTTTTAAACATATCTTTTTATGAGATCTAGGCAATGTCATCAGCATCTTCAGACCATCTCTCTGTTTTATGATGAATTATGTGCTCTTTCTCATACTTAAAGCTTTCCAGTAGACCTTACTTGCACGAAAATGGGGCTTAACAATGCATTTTTTGCTGTTATAATAGTGCACTTAGAGAACATTCACAGTCCTGATCAATAAACAAACTCACGTTGCATTTCGCATGACAAGAAAGCTTTCTCAACTGACCTTAAGAAAAGCATTTAGACCTCCCAACTTGGTGAGGTTCAGAGAAAATGAGAGCAGAACACCTTCATAGCACTGGTCCTCACAGTGTGGCCATAGTTTAGCACCAGGAGAGGCATCCATGACTCTCAGCTTTCTCTGACACAAAGAGCCAGTCAATATTTACATTCCTCATGAACATACAAAAGAGCATCAGGGTACTTGAAAAATTAGCCCGTGATTGCCACTTGGAAGGCATCATCAGAAAGTCAAATCACTTCAGCACCTCCAACGATAGAACTGCTTTCAAGCTTGAGACTCAAGATCTCTCACAGATGTGTCAAGGTCTTTTGCTTGGGAGCAGGAGATGTCTGAAGGGCACGATGGGTGCTGAAAGAGCCTGATGTGAGGGGTTTATTACTTAAAATATGAAAATATAAAGAAAGCATTCGGTCAACTCTTGCTCTCTTTCTTGCTGAAGTAGCAGACAGAAATCTGATAGTCCTGAGGCAGCTACAGGGAAAGGCAGTAGGATTCTTCAGTGCAGAGCAGAGAGGGCTCTACTGCACCATTAAGTGATCACTGAAGTTGGGGGATGCAGATGCAGTGGTTCAATTCTGCTCTCAAGTTCCCAAAATGTCACCACAGAGAACAGCCCTAAATCTTGGCTCAGAAGTCCCAAAACATCCAGTGCCTTTCCAAGTGAGATCTCAGCTCCTCTCATTTCCTGCATACAATAGCATTATTCAGCCACTGAAGTTTCCACTTAGCTTGCATTTATGCCAAGTACTTTTAATTGCAAAGGAAAAGGATGTTAAGCTCTCCCATTTCTTTCTTTCTAATTCATAAGGGACACAGCAGCAGTTGGTAAAAGTTAGAGGTGAAGGGTTGTTCTCCCCCATCTCATTTATTAAAGGGCTCCATCCTCCTCCTGCTGCCAGGCAACAGAGGTTACCTTGACCAGGCAAACAGAGGTTACCTACATCACAACCGTAAGCAAATTTGCCATTTGTAAAATACTTAAAAGGCAAGTCATTGTAAACTAAGTACCAAACAAGCATCGGGGAAGTCTGAATGGCATCTAAACCCTGCAAGACATCCACTGCAGCTGGTGTGAGTCACCTTGACCAGCACAGGTCTCTCTGGAGAATGGACATGTGAGTATCCACCCAGTCCACAGTCATTCAGACACTCTCCAGCCCAGAGAACTCACCAGAACATACAGAGCAGCAGCTTTGACTAAGCAAAATACTGCAACAAGGAGTGAAATAGCTGGAAAAACAGATGCTTAATTTCTACTTATTTTTGGCAGCCTTGTTCCTATGATATCTGTTAGATGAGGGGGAAAAAAAGCTGCTGAATGCTGCTTAGTAAGTAATCCATGAACCACAGCCACAGCTAAGGACCGTCAGGGTGGCAATACAGCCCTACTGAAACTTAGTGTTCTTTTGATCAATCCAGAAGGGTCTGAAATAACATTTCCATATGGGTTTTGTTCCTATTATGCAAGATCTGATGAACTACATTGTCTGAGACAAAGGGATTAAGTGAATTGAAGTGGTGTTTAGGGCTTGCTAGTGTTTGCAGAGCGTCTTGGCCCCACCTCTTCAGCCTTGGGACAAGAGACTTATTAGCTAATTACTATGCAAATGAACTGAAATGTAAATTAAACGCTACATTCTAACATAGCTTAACAGCCCCAGGAGCAAGAATTTAGTTAACTTTAATGGACTGTAATTCTATCCAAAAATATAGTTTATTAACAAGCACATACAATCAATGGCACCACTAACTTGAAATAAACCACCTAGCAAGATCACCTCCACCCCGAGCGACATCTGCTTACACAGAGCAGCAAAGCAGGACACATGTGCTTTCAAGAGACACGGAACGAACCCAGTTGCAAACCAAGTTCAAGTCATAATCCAAAAAAGAGCACATAAAAGCAAAAGCAACTAAGACTTCACATGAACTTTGCCGTTTCTTCCCACCAGACCTTTCGTCTCCTTAGAAAATAGGTCTGTAGTACAAAAAGTAATAAAAACTCTGGATTCAATTTACTCAGCCTCTTCCATCATGAGTTAACTATAACATTTTGCAACAACATGAGTAGTATTAAGAGGGAGGTAAGAGGCAAAGATAATTGTGTCTTGGAATCATTAAGTTCAGCTGCAGGTAGAGGCTGCTGGCAGCAGCTATGGACTTCGCTGTCGTCGTCCCGGGTTTTGCAAAATACAAAGATGGTCAAACACATTCTTCTCTCTCATCAATTAAAACATGATCCACTGTCCACTGACATCAAGGCAAGAGTTCTTCTGACACCAGTGGTGCTCTGGTGGGGCTGCAGAGGCCTTCAAACACCAGCCATCCTCTCCAGTGAATGGTCTGTCACTCTCCAGTCCTGTGATGTCAGTAAAACCTGACACGCTGCTCCCACACTGGTGTCACAACAGTCCTGTCCTCCCTTCATGCCAGAGAAAGGGATTCAGCAGAATTTGATCTGTAAGAACTGAAGCCAACTTGGCAATGAAGAGCTCAGCTCAGAGCAACATCTTAACTCACCGCAACCAAGGAAATCGGTTTGTCATGAACAAGAGCCCAACAGAAGCATCAGGTCAAACCAGAAAAATACACGTTTTGTGATACGACAGGAAAGGACATTTGTATTTCTGATCCTCTGGGGGTTAACAGGAACAGGGTTCCAAATGTAACGGTGTCCATGGCAAAGCCACTCAAGCAGTGCTTTTAAACCAAGCCCAGAGATTGCTGTTTCCTTCATGGCAGAACAAAGTTACCTCTATAAACAACAGGGACTCAGTTTCATTAACTTGGGGCCTGTTATGACAACAGAATCAAAAATGATGCCTGTGCTCTGTAATTATAATAGAAGTTAATCTTTACTCAGAAAAAATTTATAGCAATATCAATGGGTTAAAGACTTGGTTTATCTCATTTCTCTCCTGCACCTTTCTCTTTGCAATGCCTAGAAAAAAACCTTTCCTGCTCCCACCCTAGGCAAAGAGTAAAGATCTACGTTTATGACAAAAACCTTCTAAATGGTAATTTTTTTTCAACTGCTGGAACCACATTTTTTGTAGTACAGGGAAAAGATTATCTCAGTGGGAACTAACCTGACAAACAAGTGCAACCAAAAATTACCTGGAAATAAACCCATTAAAGAGAAGTCTAAGCACTGTGACACCTTGAAAAACAAGTGATGCATAGTTCAGTTGCCATCACGCTCCCCCTCCCCTCTGCAGCTTGCAGAGCTGGCTCTCATGTTTGCTGGTTATGAAATACTCTTGCAGTAGAACAACTTCAGAGAAATTTGGACAAGTGAGAATGGAGTTATTTTAATCTAGAACAATATCCCCCAAAGATACAGATGAATACAAACACTGTTTGTATCAAAACCCATCAGAGAATCATTAATTTACGCTGCATTTCCAGTCTATATATTGGCTCTCCTCTTCCTTGTCTTATAAAAATAGGGTATGACATTTCAGCTTCAATAGCATGTTTAAGTCATTTATTCACTAAACATTCCATCCTTGAAATATCATCTACTAAAGTGTTAGTTAGGCTTCATCCTGCTTATAGAACAGGAGAGATTTCTTCTGAACTGCACTTGTAGACAATAGTAAAGACACTGATACGGACTCGGTAAGAAATATTTAGATTATGGGAAGAAGAAAGAAAATAATAAATAAATAATAATAGAATTAAGCTCCATGCTTCCTATTTGACTCCTCATAAAGCAAATGCCAATGCTTTCCAGGTAATCCAAGGATTTAACTTCAAAATTATATTTACAGCCTGAATTCGGATATAAACTGTGATTTTAAGTCTGTAACTTGCTATAAAAAGAGGACAAAAACTTCTAAGTAAACATCTCCTTCAAAGACAGAGGAAGCCACAGCAAAAATAATACTGAAAATTCCTGATCAGAGCATTGTCTAACGATTAATATTTGTAACACTACCACAGTTCTCTTACCATCTGCTTAAAACCAGTGGATTCTGTCCTACACTTGCACATTTCTGATGCAGGTACAATCACAATGAGCAATTTACACCTCAGCTCCATAGTACTGCAAGAAAAGCACAAGGCTGAAGATGGATTCAGCTGCCTCAGCACTGAGCCCTGTGGGGTGGATAGGCCTGTTGGAATACCAACATGGAAACAAACCAGGGAAACGACAGTCAGAAATCCAAGAGCACTAAGGCAGCTTGGATGTGGCTCTTTCCCCTACTGCAAAGCAGATTTAATAAATGGGATTTATTTTAGAAAGTTTCACAATTCTTAAACAGTAGATGATACTTACATTCCTGGAGGATTAAGCTCTACATTTCTTAATGCTAATTCAACTCTCTAAAACCAACCCAATAAAACCAGCAAAGATTTTACAAGTAACATGCACAGCCTAAAAATTCCACCCTCAAAACTGCCTTTTTGGTACTCTTTTAAGCTCTTAAGATACTCTATTTATTGAAGAGATGCCAGGAAGCCTGCAGAGGGAACAAATGCTTCTTTGGCAAAAGGAAAACATTTTAATGCCTCCTGCCTTCAAAGCGGGCACACCTCACCACAACATATGCTAATATACTACCAAATAAGTATCTTTATCTTGCCATTTTTATAACAAACTGTTTCATTCATATCTATTTCAGCTTGTAACTACCTAGTGCACAGAGCAGCACACTGTGCTCAATCAACAAGTAGTTTATACCTAAGAAATAGAAAGTAAAAAAACCCAAACCCCTAATGCATTACATTGAAAAAATATTATATATTCAAAAACAAGTCGAGAGTGACTCATTTTCTATCAACTGCTTCAGTATAAAGTGAAAATGTTAAGTCACATAGGCATTTTGGACTTTTTCATTCTCTGTCCTTTATTTAAAATGAACAAGATGTAACAAAAAAAAGGATTCCCACCAATATGAGAGTGGAAATTTGCACCAAATCTGCCATTAATATAGGAAAACAATCATTGCAGCCCTTCTGTGCAGAGACCTCTGTACACCAATCCACCTGTGCACGGACAGACACACCTGCCCCTGGAGTTCCAACCTTCTCCAAGGCACACACTCCACTGACACACTTGGACACATCAGCCAAATGCTGAGTCTACCAAAGGATCAAGACCAGCTCGTTGCAGATCAATAGTCTGCAACTGAAAAAATAGAATAGATATTTACTATCTTTTTACTAGTTGTTTTTTTTTCCATAGGGAAGTTGATACTTAAAGTTGTTTTCTTCCCGAAGAACTCAAAGAAGTGAAAGGGGAACTATGTTTAAAAATAAAAAACTCCAGCAATGACAGAAAGAAAACACACCCTCAAACATGCTGGAGCAAGAGCACAGTGCAGGCATCAGTACCAGCCTGCTCTGAAACAGGATCTCCAGTCTCCAGACATATCCCAGTCACTCTACTTAAATCAGTGTGGCATTGAATGGTACTAGAAAGAAAGATTTGCTTTTAGTATGTGAATTTAAATATCACAGGTAACTGCCAAAGCCTTGGCATACAACTGGGATAACTCTGCTACGGTAACTATTAAGATGAGAGGGAGAAAATAAAGCTGAGTTCTATAGAAAGGTCACTAGGACCCATCAAAGGTTTCTGTGGGCTTAGAGCTCTACACCTGATTCCAGCTGCAGAGGTGAAGAGGCTGGGGATGGGGAAGTGAAAACTCATTTGCTATTACTGAACCTTTCTTTTTCCTGTCAGAGGAATGAAACTGCCTCAGATGCTGCCGTGGGTCAACCTGAAGACAGACACATCTGAAAAACACTGGAAATGCTGAAGTCAGAGCTTGTGAATTTGTTTGGTTTGTATATGCTGCCTTGGAGGAGAGAGAAGTTAATACTTTTAAAAGCCTGGTATTTACACTTCCCAAAAGTTTCTGCAGTTCATCCAAAATTTGATAGGGCAGGATTGAAGTGCCTTGGAGTGTTCCCCACTGGGCACTTCTGCTGCTTTGGCACACGCACACACACAGCATTCCAGTACCAACGGGACACGACAGCTAATGCAGCTCTGCACTGGCAGCACTCCTGAGCAGTCTGAAATGTTTATCAACTCAGTAGGTCAAAAGTCTGCAGACACTGGGTGGAGCAGCAGTATGCCACGAAACTAACAGTTGTCCTCCTGGAAGAGAAAAAAAGGGGAGGGGGAACAGTTGTCAGTGAAGATTAAAGCTCCTGGCTCGGTGCCACTGACAATGTGCTGGTTTGTGAAACGCAGGATTAGCCCATCTCCAGACTCCAGAAAAAGCAGGTTCATTCACTCTGAGTGCGTGATACCAGGGCAGGGAAACGCTGCAGGGGTTCTCAAACCCTTCCTGGTTTCTCAAGCACAGGGTTTGAAGCAGCAGAGGGTGGTTTTGCTCTCTGTGGAGGGTGTGGCTGTGTGACAGGTCTAACAGCTACCAGAACAGCTGAGCAATTCGTGCTCCAGCTCTGCTACTGTGTTTCTGCAGTTACTGCTCGGAGGCGTGAAAGAACTGCAGCCCAGTGTCCTCCCTGGGGTCAGCCCAGTGAACAACCTGGGCCAGCCCTTCCGAGGGGCTGAGTGACAGGCAGTGCTGTCACCCTGTGCCACGTCCTGCAGCGGGGATGGTGCTGGGAAGGGCTCGGGGTGACCCTCCTCCTGCCCCTTCCTGGCAGGGACTTAGATATCTGCTTTAAAAACGTTAAGATCTGGTTTTTACTGGCCCAGAAATCACACTTTACCCGGTGCTCATGGCATCTGTGCTTTTTCAGATACAGAAATTCAGTTCAACACTTAACTATCCTTTCCTCTAAGAGGATACAGAATGTGATAGGGAAATCCAGGCAGAAGTTTCTGGCATGGATGTGGCATGTGCTAATCAGTGCTCAGGATCCCTACCCTGTGCGTTTTCATGGTCACTTTAAGCTCTTTAGAACAGAAACCCTGTCCTTCCCATCTTTCTAAACCAGCTATCACACCTCTACAATTCCACATAATCTTCCCATGTCAAGTGCACAAGCTGCAGAGATAAGGCTGACAGACTGCCCCGTTTAGATCTCATTTGCTGTGGATTTGCATCAAATGTCAGCTACTTAAGACTGTATTCATTAAGGCATTTTGCAGAGCACAGTACATTCTTGCCTAAGGGAAGGAATGGTAACTATTTTTTTCAACAAGTGAAAACCATGAAGAAATATGTATTTTCAAGTATTATATTTTAGGATGTTAATATAGTGTTCTTCCAAAATAGCACTAAAGTATGTTTTTGTTGAGTCACAATTTTAATAATTCCTAAAGGTGTCTACTGATATGTCTATCAACTCATAACTAAGTTCTACAACTAGCAGTGCTTGGCAATTAATTAGAAAGTAGAGCTCTCTAGTCCAAACTCCCACAGTGCTGGATTATTTTGGATAATATATGGATTTACTGACCAGCAAGTAGTTTTTTCCGTTATTTTCTTAGAAAATTATACTCTTTAATGCTTGAAAAAAATTCTTTACAGCATGATTATACCATCTCGTGCCACTATGAATATTATGAGTGTAATATGGAAGCAATTTATTTCACTCAAAATGAAATCCACTGAATTTTGACATATGAGTGAAGTGTAACAGAATGGCAAGTTGAAGTACACAATCTCTGCAATCAGATCTTTCCCAGAAGGATGGCTTTTCCAAAATAGCATCCATGCAGCCTTCTGGCTGCTGCCCAGATTTGGCACAACTAAGTTGCTTTCAGAAAGTTGAACTGCTCACAAATCAGATAGTTCTTATGTCACAAACTCAGAGTGAAATAAGCCGTGATACAGCTGTGTGAAACAGGTACCATCAACCTGCATCACCAATTAATCTCTTCTTTCTCCATAAAGATCTTATTGGAAACTAGTTTCTTATTTTT
>NW_008683801.1:1243-1533 GCF_000695815.1 Acanthisitta chloris | reverse complement strand
AGCAGGACAGGAACCAAGTGCTGTTCTTGTGCATTACATGTACCAACATTCCTTTTTAATGCTCTTTTCTTTTCTGCTCCCACCTTTAGCTGTATGCCTTGGAACTAAAGGCTCGACTTGGAGTCTCTAGTAAGAGCCTAATGTCACAGTTCCCTATTTAACTCCAAGTGACTTAGCTTTAAACCTTCATTATTACTTTCCAAATACAAGTAGAACCAGCTGGAATTTCTCTGCTGATAATTTTCCATTGCAGAATGTGGATTCACTGATACCATGGCCCGTGGCAGGCT
>NW_008683801.1:446-1190 GCF_000695815.1 Acanthisitta chloris | reverse complement strand
TCCCTGCAAAGCAATCAGTGCTCACCTTGCAGATATTTAAATCTTTGTCTGCATGAGGGCAATATTCCCTGAACCATATCCCAGTTTTGAGTCCTTTCTATGACTGTACTGTCCAGCAGCTCAGGAAGTCTGTGTTGGCTCTACTTGTGAATCCTGCAGACACATTCACAACTGCTACAACCATAAAACCTGAAGTATTTTTAAAAAGATGTATTGCTGTGAAATGTATGTTCCAATGCAGAAGGCTTCCACAGCATATCTCAAGCTAATTAGTGTGGAAAGAAGAAAAACCTGTAAGAATATTTTACTGCAGAACATTTTAACTAAGCTCTGGTTTTAGAGCTATTTTCCATCTTTGATCCTGTAGCACTTTTATTTGGTGGTGGAATTGTCCTCAAGTCAGGGCTGAGAACATCAGAGTATTCTGGTGTTAGGCACTATTTCCTCCCAAGGCACACAAGTGCCAGGCACGTGCTGCACTACCCCAGACAGGTCAATCCCATCATACCTAAGCCCTTCCCTGTCCTCCAGCAGGCTGAAACAGGCCACTCTGGAGGCTCTTTGTAGCATCCTAACAGCAGCATTCTGGTTGTCTTGTGAATAAAATACTTGTCAACTTTTACATGCAAGCATAGTTTAGAGCTGAAATGCTGCGGAATTAAAAAAATCCTTTGTTCCATAAGGTGTTTTTTTTCCCCTAAATGAAGCCTCAGTGTAATTTCCTGTATAATTACCCTTGATGCA
>NW_008683801.1:0-393 GCF_000695815.1 Acanthisitta chloris | reverse complement strand
AATGGTAAACATAGGCTGGCTGCAGCGGTGGCAGTGTCCCAAGGGACAGTGCAGCAATTCCAAGAGGCTTTTGGGTAGTGAGATTGGAGTCAGAAAGTTCAAATCTAGGAAAAAAAAAAAAAAGGAAACAAAAAAATATTTGTTACAAAACAATTCCATGATAAAGTTGACCACAACGAGCATCATCCATGAACAGTTTAGGAAATAGCTGTCTCACATTCCTAAGGCTTTGTCAAAAGAACAACAAGGTAATACAAATTACAATTAGAGTGAAACACTTGGTGCTTTCCATGTTTAAGTCCGAAAAGTGAAAATTAAATGTACAAGTTTAGCATCCGTGGGCATAAGATGAACTGGTGATAACCAGGTGAAAATATCAGAGCTCAAGCAAAT
>NW_008683800.1:0-706 GCF_000695815.1 Acanthisitta chloris | reverse complement strand
CCAGAGGATATTTTTGGGGTCCCAGAGAGATTTTGGGGGTCCCAGGGAGGTTTTGGGGGTCCCAGAGGATATTTTTGGGGTCCCAGAGAGATTTTGGGGGTCCCAGGGAGGTTTTGGGGGTCCCAGAGGATATTTTTGGGGTCCCAGAGAGATTTTGGGGGTCCCAGGGAGGTTTTGGGGGTCCCAGAGGATATTTTTGGGGTCCCAGAGAGATTTTGGGGGTCCCAGGGAGGTTTTGGGGGTCCCAGAGGATATTTTTGGGGTCCCAGAGAGATTTTGGGGGTCCCAGGGAGGTTTTGGGGGTCCCAGAGGATATTTTTGGGGTCCCAGAGAGATTTTGGGGGTCCCAGGGAGGTTTTGGGGGTCCCAGAGGATATTTTTGGGGTCCCAGAGAGATTTTGGGGGTCCCAGGGAGGTTTTGGGGGTCCCAGAGGATATTTTTGGGGTCCCAGAGAGATTTTGGGGGTCCCAGGGAGGTTTTGGGGGTCCCAGAGGATATTTTTGGGGTCCCAGAGAGATTTTGGGGGTCCCAGGGATATTTTGGGGTCCCCCAGCCCCACCTGAGCCTGCCGTCCTGCGCCGCTGCCCCTCCGGGGATGATTTTGGTGATGAAGATTCCTGGGTCGTCGCCCACGTGAGGATTGTCGGTGCCCCCAGCGATGCTGAACCCCAACCCCGAGTTCCCCTGGGGGGATTCGGGGGGTCA
>NW_008683799.1:4204-7104 GCF_000695815.1 Acanthisitta chloris | reverse complement strand
GGGTCCCGGGGCACACGGTGAGCTCTGCAAGTGCACTTCGGTGTGGTTCTGCGGGTGTGAAGGAGCGTCGGGGGGTGTCGCGTGGGGGAGACCGCTGCGGGCTGTCATGGGGTGCATGGAGGGTTGCTGTGTGGGGGCACCCAGAGATAGATACCTCGCAGCCAGCATGGGGCTGCTTGGGAGGGGGGCAAGTGAGGCAAGTGGTCAGACCCCCGTGTTGGGGCTGGGAAGGGGCACTCAGGGACCAAGGCACATCGTGAGAGCACCCCTGTGACATACCAACTTGCTGGTCTTGGGACCTGCCTGTGGAAGCAGGGGAAATGTGGAGGAGGCCCCCACCTGGGCTAGAGGAAAACAGTAGGGAGATAGACCGGGGTGTTATGGTGAGACTCCTTGACAGAGCTGGGACAGGGCACATGGTGCTGCCCCACAGCAGGGAGGAGCACTCACACTTGAAGTGGGACAGGGGCACGTGGAGGGGTGCTGCAGTAGGGCAGGGATGCCCAAAGGATGGACCCCATGCCAGGCACATGGGCAGCAGGGCACATGGGGCAGGCCAGGAAGATGTGGGACAGAAGAAAAGTCGGGTAGACAGGTGTGCCGTGGGTGAATACATACCAGGGCTCCCATCTCCTAAGGGTTGGGATCAGGGATCACCCTTGAAAAGGGAGGTGCTAGGCATGGTAGCACAAGGTGGAAGGCATAGGGAGGATGGGAACCTCCAAGCCCACTGACACCCCCTCTCCTCTGCAGGTGAGAAGCCCTACCACTGCACCTGGGAAGGCTGTGGCTGGAAATTTGCCCGCTCCGATGAGTTGACCCGCCACTACCGCAAGCACACGGGGCACCGGCCCTTCCAGTGCCACCTCTGCGAGCGAGCTTTCTCCCGCTCCGACCACCTTGCCCTCCACATGAAGCGGCACATGTGAGTGGTGGGCTGCAGCCGGACTCAGTGTCCCCAGAGCCAGCTCACAGTGTAAATAGTATCAGGCTGGGGACAGCACTGGGGAGCAGCCAGCCACTCAGCCCTCTCCGCTTGTAGTTGATAACTAGTCTTCTCCTCTAGCCCCTGCTGTGACAGCTGGGCCCATCAAGTGGTAGGGAAGGGCTGCTTTGGGAGGTAGATGGGGAGTAAAGCTGCAGGAAACACCTGCCCAGGTGTCACCACTCAGCTCCCTATGCCTGAAGGGTCCCCCTCCAGCCAGGCACCTGGTGAGTGGGGTGGCTGATGCATCAGCAATCTGTCCCCAGAGCTCCTGGCTTGTATTTGGCATCAGCTTAACTTTCTCCCCCCAAATTCTGGCACCCCCCTGGCTCCAGGGACTGTGGTGGCTGACTCTGGCCAGGTTTTGGCTAGAGACCCACGCCTGCTGGGTGTGTGGGTTGTGGTGCTGGGAAATGGGTTGCTGGTCTTCTCGGTTGTGGCCATCAGAACAAACCTCTTGACCCAAAAGCCCAGAGTGGATGGGGGGAGGGTGGGACTTGACTGGCTCGTGGCTATAAAGGTTTGCAGGGGTTAGCAGCATAACATCACCTTGCACAGGGAGCAAGGATGCTCCTGTCACCAGCCTGGGACCCTGCTGAGCAGTCCAGTCCTGGCCATTCCCACAGTTTTCTACTCAGGAGCCTAAAATGTCTCTACTGGCTCTTGTCTGCTTTAATTTGTCTTGTTCTTCCCCTCAGGATGACACCAGGTACTGCTGCAGCTGCCTTCCCCATGCTGCTTTTTTTAAACTTAGTGTGTAAAGGACAGTGAGTCCAGCTATGAATGCCCAGGTCTCTGCTATACTTGAAACTTTTGTAGAGGGGGAAAAAAGAAAGCTCAAAAGAATGAGTCTTTTTATGTGCAGCTTCTGCAAAGCAAGTTGTAAATTAAACAAAGCAGTAATATATAATGTTTCTGGTTTTTTAATATATTTTTTTTCATCCAGCTGGGAACACAGAGGAGTCTCGGCTTTGGGAAGTGCACTGTTCCCGTCTGTGTATATTGTTAATTAACATTTCTCTGCTTGGGCACGTTAGGTCTCTTGCACTCTGAAATGTTACTTTTCTTTATATGCAAACTGTTGAAATATTGTGATCTGCTGTATAATAAATAAACAAGATGTAAACATGAAAGAGCCAGGAGAGTTTACTTTAAAGTTTTCTTCTAAGAGGAGAGGGTGAGGCTGGGCTTGTTTGTCAGTAAATATTTACATCGATGTTCATTTCTGCTTAAGTTAGCTGCGGAGGATCGATGGGGAACGCCCAAGCCTCGGCAGCTGAGCAGCATCTCCTGTGCAACAGCTCTTGAGTCACCCCACTTCCCTGTGCCTCAGTTTCCCTAATCTGCAGATGGGGCAATTGCGGCACCGGGATGGTGTGACTGGTCCTGCGGTGAGTCACCTCCAAGGGGAATGACAGCCGAAACTACCGGGAGCCCTGCTGGTCCCGTCTTCTTCCCGAGCGGTCCTGTCCCGCTGTCCCCTGCAGTGGGAGCTCTGCGGTACTGGCCTTGTGATCACAACTGGGAGGTCGGTCGGTGACTGCTGCCCAGTCCTGTGTGCTGTCTGTGCTTTCCTCCCGGGGATGGCCCGGCGGCTTGGCGGGGTTCAGGTGCTGAGGTTTCCCTGCGTTAATAGGTGGTGACTCAGCACAAGCGTGCTGGCAGGTCCCGAGCTCAGCAAGCAGGTCTGGCTCCATCCCTCCCTCCCACAGCTGATTACCCGTGATGCACGCATCCCTCTGAAGCACGGACTTGTCCGGACCTGACACCATGCTGGCAGCGCAGGGAGCGCGCTCACGGGCTGTGTGATGCCCTGGCCCAGGGTGGTGGTGGCAGCGGCTTCCTCCTCCTGTGCTCCCTGCCGCAACCCCTGGCGGCTGGCCATGGCTGGGGGATGCCCTGGGGCTCCTTGCCC
>NW_008683799.1:0-4138 GCF_000695815.1 Acanthisitta chloris | reverse complement strand
CGGGATTGATGTTTCCCTGAGGGATGGCTAGTGTTTTACTGTTGAGCTAAGTGTCCTGGGGCCAGCACCCAGCCTTGTGGTCTGCCCTTGAGCAGGTACAAAAGTGTGGGTGACTCCAGGTAGGGTGGCAGCAGCTTGGGATGTTATGTCCTGCCTGCAGGCCTGAGATTGAGACTGTGGGGCTGCATCCACAGGTGTCACAGTTCCATCAGGCTCAATCACTTGTCCTTTCCACTGCTGCCTCCACCCTCGGCTTGCCCCACTTTCTGAGACGTGCCTGAGCAGGGGTGACTGCTGGAACACGTGCCCTGAGATGGGGTACTGGGGTGTCTTGCTCCTGGGACCCCCAGTACCCAAGGACAAGGGAACAATGCCAGTGGGTAGCTGGGGCAAAAATTCTGTCTCTTCCCCAGAGACTTGTTCAAAACGTCACATGGAGGGAGAGGGAAAGGTGTGGGCTGTTTGAATTAGCGATGAGTCAGGCTGGCAAAGCCAGATGGGGAGAGTGCGTGCCTGTTTGTGTGCGTATAAGTAATCTCTGGCTTTGTGTTTTTATTATGATTATTATTTTTATTTCCAGGGGAACGATGAATTTCTCCAACCATCCTGTCTCACTGGAAAGGCTGGCTCTGCTGTCCTGTCCTCCCTAAGCATCCTGGGAGCTGGAGTGACGGTTCACGGCTGTTTTGAGGTTCGGCTCTGAGATCAGAGCCCAAACCAGTTCTTCCTCGCCTTTCATCATCGCAGTTCCAGGGCGGGAGCAAGGTCCGGCTCTGCTGCCGCTACCTTACATGGAGGCAAGAGCAGGGGAAGGCACTTTGGCTCCTTCTCCAAGCAGAGTTGGTCCAGGTTCGCTCCCCTGGGCCTGGGGCAAAGCACTCCTTCAGGCACACGATGAGACATAGCAGTCACACGGACCAGCATGGCTGGGAACCTCACCTGGGGGAAGAGTGGCTGTAGTGGAAAAGGCAATTACAATTAATCTGTTGTTAATAAAAAACACCCTCTTCCAATTGCCTAGGCCAAGACACACTCTCCAATCCTGTCCCTAGCAAAACCTGCCCCGCAAAGTGATGAGGGCAGCAAGAAAACACCCTTGGCAGCACCAAGGGAGGCATGGCTGGGGCACAATTCCCTGCCTGCAGCATGTGCTCCTGTGGTCAGCTGGAAAGTCTTGTGTGGGCCATATCTCCCTCCCTTCCTCTGCCCCATTGATCACCTCCTGGAAAAAAGGACCCTGGAAGCTGTGGTCCCTGAGCCCTCTGGAACTCTTAAGGTGTAGCCCTATGGTTCTGGGGTACAGCTGACCTGGCATAGTGAGGAGGCAAGTACGGAAAGGAAGGAGCAAGGCATAGAGAAACACCTCCCAGCTGAAGTGTGAGGCATGGCCAGGCATCGTTGCAGTCAGCTGCGAGCAGGAGCAGAGCCCTGAGGGTTTCAGTGCTGGAGGGGAGTGAAAGAGCAGCTCAAGTGGGTTTCTGTTCCCTGGAGATGACCCAGCTTATGGGGATCCCCCATGCTGCAGCCAGTGGGTCCCATGGAGCTGGTCCAAGGTTGTGGGTCTGTAGGGAGGAGTGTTGTAGGTCTGAGTAGGCTCCTTGCTCAGGGCTCAACCTTGTGGATGCTGTGGTCCCCATGGAGAGCACGGAGCTGCGGATGGGGCAAGGGTGCCTTAGGTGGGATGCAGCCTGGGTGCTCCAGGGTGGGAAGGATGGTTTGGGGGTGCTTGGAGGGGCTGACAGATCATTCCTCACCACAATGCAAGGTGAGGAATGCAAATGCTCAGGTCCACAGGTTCAAGGTTTCCCTCCTAAAGGATGCTCTCAGGTCTCATGTCCCCCATCAGAAGGGCAATGCTTCCCTGCCATGCGGGGAAGGTCCAGCAACCCGCCATGTTCATGCCGCTTGGGGTGGGCCAGGCGCCATGATAACGGGGCTGTGGCTGTCACCGCACCCTTAGGAAACATTTGGCTTCAGGCACCTGAACCCACGGGGAAGTGATAACTCCCTGGCTCACTTGCTCTGCCTGGACCCACACCTGGCGCTGTTGTGCCTTAGTCACACACCGAGAGTTTTTCCACTGCTGGGCCCCAGATAACCTCCTCCCGCCCCACTGGCCACAGTGTTTGCACTTGTCCTCCTCCGCTGGTGCCAGTCTGGGAGACGCACACCCTGAGCCCTGGTCTGGAGGCACGCATACCTCTGGCCGAGGGCCACCTTTGGTCATGCCTGGCAGCCAGGGCACAGGTAAAGGGCATGAGGTGCACCCTTCCCCAACACCCCAAGGCAGGTAAGGAGCTGGCCTGGAAGGGGCCAGCACTGCCTTCCTGCCAGGGCTAAATGTGGGGGGACAACTATCCCCGAGCTGCTGGGTGACAATGAGATCACCCAGGCTTGGTGTCCTGGACATCCTTGGTATCCAGTACAGTGGGAGGTGGATGATGGTGTTGCAGTGACAGGACACTGATGCCAAAGATCTGGGGCACAGAAGCACTGGTCTCAGCATTACTGGCTTTCCCTGACCCACTGAACTCCCTGGGGTCTCCCTGTGCCCTGCCAAGGCAGGACTGTGGTGCTCCCAGGAAGTGACAGACCTGGGCACATGTTCAAGCAGGACTCTCAAGGATAGACCAGGTGCATGTGGACTCACTAAGGTCTCCAGCCATGCCCCTTTGCTCTTTGAAGGCTGTGCAAACTCTGGAATGCAGTGGCCAGAAACAATACCTCCAGGTCTCCCTGAAGCAGTGCTAATTGCTCCACTGCTGATGGGATTAGCAGAAGCCACCAGCTAACGTGCCCATTAGCTGGTCCATAGAGCTCCTGGTGGCACACAGTCCCGCAGTGACACCCACACTCACAGAGGTGTGAGGGAAGTCAGGCTGTGAATAACACACCCCAGCTTCCCACAATCTTCACCATTCATGAGGTCAAAAAGCTCCTCTCCCTGAGGAGATGAGCTCAAAATGGGCTGTTTGTGGAAGAGGAGAGAGTTGATCACCCTGCACTGGGGCAGAGCTGGAGTCCTGCTGGGATAGGGCTTGAGCAGGTCAGGCTGACAAGTGGGAGATATAATAAAAAAACAAACCCTGAACGGCCATCTGTCTCTGGGTTTTATTTTTGGGACTGTTTTTCTTTTCTCTAAGTACTGTTTAACAATGTGAAGAGACTGTGAATGACCTGCCAGTGAGGGGCAAAAAGAGAGGTCCCCTCTTCTGGTCTTACAAAGCTCTCCCTGGAGCAGCAGTACCAGGCTTGCCAGGCAGACAGGGCAGAGGTGAGACTGCAAAGGCTTGGAAAGACCTGTCTCCCCCTGCAAGCCCAGCTTGGGGGAGCGTGGATGTTACCTCCAGTCCAGCTGCAGCAAGAGAGCAAGGAAACATGCTAGAAATTCTGGCCACACATGCTGATGGGAGAGGACTTGGGTGGACAAGGTAGAGCCAATAGCAAATAGGCAGGACAGGACAAACCTCAGGGTCAGCTCTGTCCTTCTGGAAGGACCAAGATGCTGCAAGCCACCCCTGGCAGTGTGGGAGGGGGCAGAAAAGGGGTTAAATGGTTTCTGGCAACAACAGATGGTACTCTGGGGGTGTCAGCAGTTCCTACTGTGGCATACTGGTGCCGGCTTGGCCCCAGTGCAGAGGCAATATGCCAGTCCCCGTGGGAAGGGATCGCCAGCAGGATGGGAATGGTGTTAACTCCAGTACAGCCTGGCTTGTGTTGAGGGACTCCATGCAAGAGTTACATCACAGTGGGGGGGTTCAGTTCATCCCAGGGCTGCACAGGAGAAGAGATTCGGAGGAATCCTCTCTCCCGAGCTATCCAAGGTGGCTGGCAGATCTGTGTATCTCTGTGCCCTGTGCTGAAACCTTCTGCTTCGGGCAAACCTCTGCCAGGCAGCCTTGCTCCTGCCTTGATGCAGTGGGAAGGGGATTTCTCGAAGTCCCTCCTGGCCCCACACCACCGTTTCCCCCTCTCGTTCCTCCCTCAGAGAGGAGGAAACGGGACAGTCTTATTAATGACTTTCATCCCGGCAGCCACAGGTGAGTGAGCGCTGCGGTCTGGAGTGAAGGCGAGGAGCACAGGCTCTGGAACGCGGAGCCAGGACGAACATCCCTGGAGTGCCATGCGGCGTGTCCCC
>NW_008683798.1:825-1072 GCF_000695815.1 Acanthisitta chloris | reverse complement strand
TGGTTTGTGTTGGAAGGGACCTTGAAGGTCATCTTATTCCAACACTCCTGCCATGAGCAGGGACACCTTGCACTAGACCAGGTTGCTTAAAGCCTTGTCCAACCTGGCCTTGAAGAAGGCTGGCAGCAGGATTTGCTATTCCTGATTTCTAGATTTGATCCAGACAAGGAGCGACCAAAAGCTCAAATGGATCTCTTAAAATAATTCCTAGGAGCTGATTTCACTGGGGTCACCACTGTGAAATCAG
>NW_008683798.1:372-731 GCF_000695815.1 Acanthisitta chloris | reverse complement strand
GAACACCGCCAGCTCTCCCAGCCTGTCCCAGAGCAGATGTGCTGCAGCCCTCAGAGCATCTCTGTAGCCTCCTCTGAACTCTCTTCAGCAGCTCCATGTCCTTCTGATGCTGGTGCCAAAGAGCTGGAGGCAGCACTGCAGGTGGGGACTCACCTGATCGGAGCAGAGGAGCACAATCCCTGCCTCACCCTGCTGCCCACAGTGCTAGGGATGCAGTCCAGGACACAGGTGACTCACCCACCTGGCACCACGGGCCCTCTTGTGTCCTCAGCTGGCAGCTCTGTGTCATCCCCCAGGGTGCTTGTGCTGGCTCTGGGCCTCAGCTCCCGCCTCCGCACTGCCGACAGCACCATCTGGGC
>NW_008683798.1:0-223 GCF_000695815.1 Acanthisitta chloris | reverse complement strand
CACAGGGAAAGGATGGGCTGGACCAAACCAGCCTACTTACGAAGGCAGACTGGGAATCAATGTCTGGTGAAAGGCAGGGCTGGAGCACCAGGGGCTGTCCAAGGGCTTGCCATCCTGCTGTGGGACAAGGGGACATCCCAGGGAATGGAGACACCATGCCCACCACCCTCGGCACAGCCCCCATCGAGCCCTCTCGTGCTCTCCACAGGGTAGGAGTGGCAGC
>NW_008683797.1:0-9208 GCF_000695815.1 Acanthisitta chloris | reverse complement strand
ATTTAATCAGATTTAATAATTTTAAATTATTTATAGGCTTTTTTCTTTTTAAATGGTTTCATACTGTGATAAAATACAGATGAATGTGAACACTTGTCAAATACTTAATACCATTTTATTAAAATGACTGCAATAGCTCAATGAGTATTCAATTTTGCAATTTTTAAATAGATTATTGTTCCATAAAAAAGCTAACAGTGACAACAACAGAAAGGCAAGGACAAAAAAGCACAAATTCAAAGGAGAGTTGACCAAACTGCTACTATGGATCCTGTTTGTAGAGAGAGTGCAGTTTTGCTAAGAGGTTCACGTGTTTCTGAACTGTGGTTCTCTATTCATCTTCTGAAGAAAAGTAAATTTTGCCTATGTAGGGGAGCCTAGTGGTTCTCGTCTATATCTAATCCCATCTCTCTATATGCTCTATGGAACAGTAAAAAAGTGATAAATCTAGCTGTGATTCAGAATCAGGGAATAAATGTTATTGTAAGAATTATTTGAAGAGTTGAATAGAAAGAATATGAAGGAGGTGGAGGACAAATCCTTCACATTCCTTTTAAGAATGGGGAAAAAACTTGCATTACTGATTTAGCAAACATCGACATTGACCTCAAAGTGTTTCTCTAGCAGCTAAAGTTTAGATACATAGAGATAAGTAAAAGTTTTGTGAATAAATTTCAGTGTGCTCTGTAGCTGCAGTAAAACTTGAACACATTTAAAATGACTGAAAAAATTTTGTAGGACAGAGCCCCACAGCAGTACCTGCACTGAGATACATTTCCAAGGCAGATGTTTATAATTTCCTTTGTGCTGCCTGAGCATTTGCACTCACGGGACCAGCACTGGTCCTGTTCACTGCCAGTTTTGATCAAGTGGGTTTTCTAATGTAAGCTTTAACCTTGATGAAATGCCTAAAAGACATCTCTGTGAGTCATATGAAAGTTACTTTGAAGGGGTTTGTTGTGTGGATGACATGGCCACTATCTTGCCCAAGCTTTTATCATTATTCTGCCATTGCCATAGCAGGCAAGAGATGAAGATTTGTTTCCAGGAGCGACAACACAGTGGGACAAAACACACTGAGCTTCCTGAGCCAAACTCTCTGATGTCTTTGTTGGCAGTGATAACAGTCAAAAGCATTGTGGGAAATAGGTCTTTAGAAAGAAAACCAAACATATCAGTTCCAGGAAAAAGTTTAATTTGCTATAATTTCCCAACATTTCCTAATTAGAATACAGCACATTTATTAACATTTGGCTAAACTGATAAAGACTCAATTAAAACACCCTCCTACAATTTGGAGATGACTTTTGTCCAATGAAAAAGCAACCAATTGACCAGCAAGTGATCACTGGCTGCATGTATTGTTTTAGTTTTCTAACAGTTCCAGTTAGTCATGCTGGCTCCATGACACTGGTTAAACAGATGGAAAAATAAAGACCTTCCGTATGTGAGTGGACTTGTATCTAAACATAGAGTGAGGAGAAGAATTTAAAGGGAAGAAATTGTAAGAGGGTGTATGCAAAGTGAAACAATCGATTCTCAGTAAGGCTTGGTGCATTTGTCATCTTAGAATTGTGAGGTGATTGCTAGGTACCATGGAAAACTAGTTTTCAATATGCACATTATAGTGGCCTGGAGGCTTTTAGCAGAGGAAACTGGCCTTATACAGAATCTGCCATGATTATGAAGTGAATAAATGAATCATGGCTTGGCTTTTAAATTTGATTTTTCCCTTTTAACTATTTTCAGGAAGAATAATCTTGAATGCTTTTGTAATCTAAATTGCATTTTCTGACAAAACTTGTACAACTTAATAGGTGTAAGCATATGACTCGGAGTTAAGGATACGACAGTAGATGGGACAGATATTCCAGGAAAATGCAAAAGATTTTCAAATGAAAGCATCTCTTTAGGGAATAATTGGTTGCCTCTTCCTATGTGGTTGGACCAATTTATGCTTTCCTTGTACAAAAAAGTCATTTGGGTAACCAGTGAAAAATGAATACTTCAGGGAGAAAATGGTTGTCATTAAGAAGGTAAACCATTTTTTTTGATTTAAAAAACACATGCAAACATAAGGAAATGGCAAAGTTGTTTGTGCTTCATTACCATTAATTAGAACTTTCCAGAAACTCACTGTAGGGTTTTGTATTTAAGAATCATACTAAGTCTATGTAAGTAGATGCCAGCATTTATTTCCCTCCAACAAGAATCACACTGCATTCATTCCAGAAACTCTAGCAGAGTAAAAGCTTTAAGAACCTTCCTGCTCATTTACTGCTTCAAAATAACTTTTAAAATAACTTTTAACCATGAAACGCCTGAACCTTGTTTTGATCTTGCCTGTATGACAATAAAAATATATAGTCAGAGGTAACTGGAAAGTATGAATTTTCAGATAGACTTATCTGTTAAATTATTTTTCCTGAGGCAAAGCCAAGAGCTAAAACTTTTCCATACAGTTGGCAGTTGGGACCGGAAATCAGATCTGTCAAGTCTGCACATATTTCAAAAAAATGAGCAGGCCAATTATGATTGAGTCCCTTTTATAATTTATGAATTTGCTAGCATTTTTTTCACTTTATTCAGTATACAAAGTGATAAGTTTGGAGTTGTAATACACTCCAGTTTTAATGTATAGTTTAATACACATTTATAAACTTCTTGCTTAATAACTATATCTTCCTTTTATTTGTTAAGGCTTGCAGTACTTTATTCATTTTAATAGTAATATGCAACATACTAAAATGAAGTTAACATGGAATTAAGGTTCAGCTATTACCAGCACCAATAAGGCAGCAAAAATATTGTCACATTGAATATCAGTTGTGATACTGGAAACTTCCTGGTATTCTGTTTCCAGTGTAAACATCTATTCAATGGAAGGCTCACAAATACCCCAGAATAATATGTTTATAGTGTGATTTACTGAAATGACGCTGGACTTTACCTACCAAGACTATTATATCAAATGAATATTTCATTCATCAGTCCCACAGAAAAGGCAGCAGAGTTTGGGTAGAGTAAGATTGCATTGTCACCTAACCCATAACTCTTCAATGAGTAATGATATCAACAAAACCTCTTGACTATAATAAGGTCTTGATATACAAGACATTCCAAATTTTTATTGAACATAAAAAATCCTTCTCTAAATCCTGGTTCTATAAAACCCCAGAACCAAATTAAATTTTGCCATTTACATTTACATTTCTTTGCTTTATTTCACTCTTAAAATACTTTCATAGTTCCTAAAATACAAAGTTTACTTGTGTGACCATTAACAGTGGATTTTAAAATAACTACTTTTTGCAGAGTTCTTTTATATAGTTCCATATTTAATAGACATTTTGTAATATTGGAAAGAAAATTACTGTATCTGATGAGAACCTAGGCATGGTTTAAAGACTTGCAGAGTGATAGTAAAGTCATTTGCTTCCATCACCGGAATTACTAGCATTTTATTTGCTAAGGTGCCAATCAGTGTCAACCTCTTACATGTCTAAGATACTCAGATATTGTGAGGCTAGAAGCACTGTTCTGAAACTAACTTTATTTCGCAGGCACCATTGCATTTCTTTAGTCACCTAAGCATGTTGTGATTTCTCCCAGTTGATTGATATCCTTAAGTGTTCCTATAGCAGGAATAATCACAAAGATCAGGGCATTCTGTCATTCACAGGCTGCACTCTTCATGGAAGACTGTAATAATTTCACAGATCCGGATAAGTTTTCCTCCCATCTACAGGACTGAAAGTTGATACTTAGAGGCCTGAGGGATTTCAAGGAGAATATAATGTATATAGCATCATGTTACAATTTAAATCCAAATACCATCAATATTTACAACAGCTTTTTCATGGCTCATGATTAGTTTCTACAAGGAATGCTGAAGAGATGGGTAGTTAAATTTCAAATATCAGATCTTCAATGGAATCACATTGACAAGGAGCTACTTCTGTGACTTCACTTGAGTGTGACCTTTAGGAGACTGGAATAAAGTATCTTGCAGGACTCTACAGAAGTTGCCTTCCATTTGTTAAAAGAAACCACTGAAAACGCAACAGGCATGGTAAAAGTTTTCCTAATTTTTAATGTTGATGTTTTACTTTTACAGCATCTGTGTTAGGAACAATGCAAACTCTGAAGCAAAAATAATTTTCTTCCAAATTATCTCCAGTATCCAGAGAAATGTATCAGGGAGAAGGAAGTCTGTAAGTTAGATTTATGGGCTTAAAATGGATTCTACAAAAGGAAAACACTGGCATGAGTTTTGCTTCCAGAAAGAAGAAAGATTTCATAAGATGGAGTATTAAGAGAAACGAATGGAACCATTTTTATCAAATTTTCTAGGTTTCTTTCAATATCTATTCTGTTAGTAGGGTATTGGGAAAATCCTGAACATTATTTACTTCAGCGTACTGCATTTGGAGTACTTGCTTTTGGAGTAGAGGGGTATACTTCATTAGCAATATAAGCTAGAGGGAAAGACAGATCTGAACTAAAAGAGAAAACAATAAAGCTTCTCATGGTTGATTTATTCTAAAAAGTTGCAACCATTGTTAGAAAATCTATAGCCAGATTTTTAGCAGTAATGTTATTTAATTAAATGATGCAGTGAATATAGCAAAGACCATGTCAGAAGAATATAGATGACATTTTTAACTCTCCTAAAAGTTTATCAGTTCCATCCAATTAATTGTGTGGAGAAGTTCTCAGACTGAACCTTGCAGACAAAATACATTTTGAAAGTGCAGTTTATCAGTTCCCTGAACAGCACACACAATCTGTTTCACTTTTAAGAATTTTTTTTAAATTTTAATTTTTTTTTAAATTCCCTGAATGACTGCTCTTTGACTACTGTTCTTATAAGAAACAATAAAAATTGAAATAAAAGTGATGGCTGCCTTCTGTAAAGAGTCATAGTTATTTCAATATCTGGTATATTATTATGAAAATCACTGCTTTGAAAAATCTTTTCAGAAGTCTCTAATAGAAGAATTATTCTGTTGTTAAATTGGTCCTAATGTAATAAACTGCTATTTATTTCTTCATTATTTCAACACTACTTATATTATCATGTCATTCTGCAGCCAAATAGTAACTGAAGATTTCAGAGAACACAACAAACTGCTGTTTATACTCATGTAGGCTTGAATGTTGATAGTAGAAACTTAGTACATGAGCTGCAAATTATATGCCTGTTTTAAATTGTACTGAGACATGTATTAAGCAAAAAATTTTTTTGCATTTATTTTGAACAGTGCTTCATGTGAGTAGAATTCAGTACTTTGTAAGCTGACTCAAACTGGTGATTTACGAAGTTTGATGGTGGCTACAATATGTGTTTCTGAAGAAGATGGAACGAACTCTTCTGAAAAGACCTTTCTCGCTCATTGGAGAACTTTGCTCCTGCTCTCCATCATTGACTTTTGATATGATGAAACTACATATTCTCTGTACTCAGCATTCCTTATTTGAAAATTTATCTTTTCAAGAGACAATTCCAAGGCTTGCTGAACAAACTGTTGAATGTTTCTAATTTCATTGCAAACCTAATTGGAAGAATGAAGAAAGTGAAATAAGGGTGTTTAGAAAATATTGAAACTAGAAAAATATAAATGAAAAGGATAGAAACAGACACAAGAATTCTGAGTCTTCTTTACCATAAAAACTGCATAAAGAAGCATTTTTTTTTGATGACTATATAAACTTTGAGATGTGTTGCCAGTTTTTTCACTAGATATTACCAGTCAGGCATGATTTCATGTAGAACAGTCCTAAGTGCTCTTCATTGCTCTGTTCTTTCTTTTTTTTCCAGAAGAGCATTCAATCTTTGCAATTTATTCATGGCTGACAACCACTGCTCTGGAGGGGATCGTAAGAGGTTTTTTTGTTTTCTATACTTTCAATGAGGTAGCATCAAAACCAGAGACCACCCAAATATGCCTTTATTGCATATCATGAAGTGACTCCCTGTATTATAAGCAAGTTATCTTAAAAGTTAAAAAATACTTAGCAATAATCTGTAGTTTAAATTAGAAAGAAACCATACATTTTTGTATTAATATGGACATACTTTATATTTTCAGATTCATCAGTAAAGAGAGCACAGAGCTAAGGAAACCTGAGCACCTGTAAAAGGCAACATCCTAAACGTATTATTCTATAAGACACATATTCAGCATGTCCACACTATTAAATTATCTCAGGCAGAAAAACGTCCATATCTTTTTGTGTTTTTAATAATTTGATCCCATTTCTATGTGTCAAGTAGCTGGAGACACATGCTGATTTCAGTCAGCTGACAAGGTCAAAAAAGCTGAAAGAAGTAAGATGTTTGAGTATATCACAATAGATTTTATTTTGAAGATTACAGTACTTTACAATGACTTTTACTCTTTTTCCCCCTAAATATCTGTTCAACTATTTGTCTAAATCAGGAGTGGCTTGTGCTCTTGTTCAGTTTCCTCATCTAGTGCAAATTCAGCAAGGACTTATCTACACTATTATTTATGCATGTTTAGGAAATGTCAGTCTTGAGTAAATTTATGTGTGTGTGTGTGTATGTGTGTGTGAGTGCATATGTGTATATATGATATGAATAATAGATTTGAGTAGATTTTAATCATTGTTGTAGGCCCAAAATAAAACAAGAAAAAAGGAAATAAAAAGAAAAAGGAGAAAAAAGAAAAAAAAGAAAAAAGAAAGAAAAGAAAAAAGAAAATAAAAGCAGGCAACTTTGATTTGGATCGAATCTTTAATTCTGTTATCTTGTTTTTTGATCCTGAAAGATGCTGAACATTGAAGTCAGCAGAAGTAGAGCATATGTTTAGCAGGACTGGGCTTGACTTCTACAGATATAAACTGAAAACAAGTGAGTTGACTCAGCCAAGAAATACAAATTCTATTTTTCAAATAACCTTCATACCAAGTCTGTCAACATATTTTGGTACTTGATTAATCTTCCCCCTTCCTATCAGCAGAATCAGCTTGTCATGCTGCAGAGTCATATGAATCTGTGATGCAGAAATCACTTGTGTGATGGCAAGGAAGTTCAGTAGCCTAGAATTAGCTCATTAGGATAATAAGGAACAAACAGTTAGGAAAGCATTAATGATATATTTTGGCTATCAATATACATTAATTCTGCATGTTATACTAGTCAAAAATCTGTTTGTGTAAACTTATCGAAATACAGTATATTGAAAATTCCTTGGCTCTTGGGCTTTCTCCACTGGCATTAATGAGGTAAACACTGTGTGAAAGCTTGGAATGTGGATGAGATGTGTTCTGAGTTTTTGTTGTGAATCAGTTGTAAAATATACTGGATCTCTGCCACAGGAAAAAAGTAATTTAGTTTATTCTGAGTGAATGAGGTGTTTAAATTGTAAAAATCACAATGAGGGAACTATCAATCAGGATGCTTTTGGCAATAGTAATAACACCAAATACAGTTATCTTAAAAATTTTTACTTCTATTTTTTTAAAAAAAATCGCTCCTGACCAGAATTTTAAGAAGTATGATGCTATTTGTTTGTTTGTTTGTTTAAAGCAGAATGGTGATTTCAGAAGAACTTACACAATTATAGAATGACTCTGTTGGCATTTTCAAGTCATGGAGCACAATATCTTTTGCTGGTAAGACAAATGAAGGAATGAGATCAAGTTTCCTAAACAGTCAAATTGGGCAGAAAGTGACCCAAAATAGTAATTTATAATGAATCAAAGACACTCATCATATCAGAAGGATACTCAGAAATACATAGTAATTTGGTAACTGTCTAGAACTACAGGTGGCCTATGACACTTCCTGAAGTACAAATTTTTGACTTGATGTTGAATAGTAACACCACTGCTCACTCAGGGTATAGAAGCCTGCAGTCCAGAATCTAGTCTTTGTCAAATATCTAGTCATTAGATCCCTAAGTTAGAAAAGATCTCGTTCTTAGGCTCATCATAACTTAAAAGGAGTCAAACATACCTGGCTGACTTTCCAGGTATAGTTGTGTGTTCTTGTCTATGAAACTATTGAACAAGATGAACAGGGCCAGTTTCTCATTTTCCTACCTATTCCGGGCAGGAAATGAATTCGTTGTTGCCTCTGATGAGAGTGCTTATGTGACACTGAGTACACCAGAATTAGTTACAAAGCATACCTTTTTCCCTCCCTATGATGCAAAAAATGAAAGCTGTGCTGTGAACAGCAGAAGACCTAAGCATTTTAAAAATGACATCCAGGGTGTGTCACATCAGGACCCTGATTTTATTTGAGAGACAACCTTAATATATCTGTGCCTTGATTAGAGGATGGGATATTTTTAGATATCTGGCTTAAAATCTGGTTGCAAGTTTGAGCAATATTGGGTTCTTTGACAATGAAAAAAATAATGGAAAGCAAATAATTCTGTCTTCATAAAAAATTTAATGAAAATAGTAATTAAAGTAGCTGTCATTATGATAGGGCTATATCTTGGACAAAAAGAAGCAAAATTGTGACATACTTGTTCATTGAATTAGTGTCATTCATTCCATGCAATTGATGAAACTGCAAAATGTCTGTCACTGTCAAATTAAGTACTATACTGTGGTGGATATTTACAGTCATCTGTATTGGTGTTAACCATTGACATTTGAATTCTAGACTCCAAAGATTAATAATCCGTTCGCATTTTTGATAAGTACCCATATTATTTTGAGCTCATGTACAATTACTCTCCTGCTTTCAACATATACATGTAGAGCTAAGCAAGGCAGTCTTGATTCTCCTCAGCCCAATTTTATAGTTAGACTTAACAGCTAAGCACTATCAGTGGTGAGATATGGAATGTTTGGGGATTTTTGTTATGTTGTACTTACAGCTGTAATTCTTTGATATTTTCCTGACGAGTCCATCAATCAAAGCTATTTGAATATAGTAGGTATGCAAAATAGAACAGCAATTGGTCCACTGTCCTTTCTGTACTAAAGCGGGGAGTACCTTGTTCCTGGTCTATAAAATTTTGATGCCCAAGAAAGGGTCTTCTATATCTATTTCACATCCTGTAAAAGAAATTATTTTTTTTTAATTATTTGCTGAAAATCTCCAAAGTAAGATAAATAAGTGTCGTGGTTTAACCTCAGCCAGCAGCCAAGAACCACGCAGCTGCTTACACTCCCTCCTCCCTGGTCTTTCCCCCCGAGCCCGGAGGAATGGGGAGGAGAACAA
>NW_008683796.1:311-2107 GCF_000695815.1 Acanthisitta chloris | reverse complement strand
CCCTTCTTGCATCCCTGAGTATTGAAACCTATTGTTTCATGGTTGCTGTGCCCCAAACAGCCTCCAACCAGCACATCTCCCACCAGTCCTTCTCTGTTTGCAAACAGCAGGTCTAGCAGGGGCCCAGCCCTAGTAGGCTCATCTACCAGCTGAAGTAGAAAATTATCCTCTGTGCACTCAAGGAACCTCTGAGGCTGCCTTTTCTCTGCTGTATTAAATTTCCAGCAGATATCTGGCAGGTTAAAGTCACCCACAAGAACAAGGGCTGGTGATTTTGAGACCTCTGCCAAGCTGCCTGTAGTCATCATCCTAATTGAGTGGTCTGTAACAGACTCCCACCAAGCTGTCAGCCTTGTTGGCCTTCCCCTCGATTCTGATCCTCAGGCACTCAACCTTGTTCCCGACCTCAAGCTCTACAGAGTCAAGAGACTCTGACACATAGAGCCACCCCTCCACCCCTCCTACCTTGCCTATCCCTTCTGAAGAGCCTGTACCCATCCCTGGCAGCACTCCAGTCACGCGAGTCATCCCACCACGTTGCTGTGATGGCAGCTCCGTCGTAGCTTTGCTGCTGCACGATGGCTTCCAGCTCAATGTCCCTGCCATGTCCCCAAGGTGTCTCATGGTTGTCTCCAGTGTCACTGGGGGTGATCTCACTGTCCCCAGAGTGTGACCACAGTGTCTTCAATGTCCCCACAGTGTCCCCAAGGTCTCTCCTTGGTGTACCAAATGTTCACAATGTCCCCAGGGGATGTCCGAGGTGTCTTCGGTGCCCTCAAGGTGTCCCCAAACTGTCTTCAGTTTCCCCAGGGTGTCCACATCTCCCCATGGTGTCTCCAAGGTGTCTTCGGTGTCCTCATGATGCCCCAGCATATGCCCAACGTCCCCAGGGTTTCTTCAGTGTCCCCAAGGTGTTTCCAAGGTCCCCAGATTGTCCCTAGGGTGCCCCAAATGTCCCCAAGATGTCCCTAATGTCCCCAAGGTGTCACCACAATGCTCCCAAGGTGTCTCCAGGCTGTTTCTAAGGTCTCTGGGGTGTCCCCAAGGTGTCACCCAAGTGTTCCCCCATTTTCACAATGTCCTCTCAGTGTCCCCAAGGTGTCCCCAATATCTCGTGTCCCCCTAGATGATCAAGACCAGAGCTCCTGAGTCCCTGAGCTGGCAAAGTTCATGCAGCAGATACAGAGGGGTCTGGGAGGGAGGGAGTTAGAGGGCTCCAGGGTGGTTCTGGAGGGTCCTCTGGGGCTTTTGGAAGGACTTAAAGAGAGGGTCCCAGATGGGATTTGAGGGCTCCTAGAGGGGGTTTAGGAGGTCCTGTGGGGATTTGGGTATTCTGGGAGGATTTGGGGGACTCCCATAGAGGCTTTGGGGGGTCCCAGAGGGGTTTGGAGTGTCCCAGAGGGGTTTGGGAGTACACAGAGAGCTTGGGAGGGCACTAGGACTCAGTGGTACTCCAGGGGGGTCCCAGAGTTATTTGGGGTTCCCTCCAGACTCTTGGGGTCCCCCTGACACCCCTTTGCCCCCCCAGGTTGCCACCATCCCTATGAGGTGGCTGAGGTGATCTGGGAGGTGTCCCAAGAGGGCTTTGGGGGGGTTCTGGGGAGGTTTGAGGGGGGAGTCAGAGGATTCTGGGTGTGTTTTGGGGTTCAAGAGGGGACTTGTAGGGGGTTTGGGGTCCCCCCAAGACCTTGGGGACCCCCCTGACCCCTCTTTGCCCCCCAGGGGCTACCACCCGTACAAGGTGGCCGAGGTGGTGGCCATGCCAGTGACCCAGGGGAACCCTCCCTACCTGTGCT
>NW_008683796.1:0-270 GCF_000695815.1 Acanthisitta chloris | reverse complement strand
AACCCGCAAATCTGGGAAGGCCTTAACCCCCCAACCCCTCCCCAACGCTGGGGGGGCACCAACATTGGGAGGGGTGGGAGTGTTATTTTGGGGGGACCCAAAAAACGAGGTGGTGGAGAGGGATACCCCATGTGCTGGTTTGAAAGCAAACCGGTGAGAGACTCTGAGTCAGAAGTACAATTTAATATGAAACACAAACAACACAACAACAAATGTAACAGTACAAATTAACAACCCAAAAATAAGAAACCACTGACAGTCAGCAAGTAA
>NW_008683795.1:0-722 GCF_000695815.1 Acanthisitta chloris | reverse complement strand
ATTTTATTGCACTTTGGGGAGTTTTCAAGAATGTTAAGGAATTTTTGGGAATTTTTGTGAATATTTGGGAATTTTTGAGAATCTTTTGATATTTCATGGCATTTTTGGTAATTTTGGGGAATCTTAGGTAATTTTGTGGAATTTCAGGGAATCTTTTGGTATTTTGGGGAATTTTGGGGAATCTTTGGGAATTTTGGGGAGTATTGGGGAATTTTGGGGAATTTTGGGGTACTTTGTGGAATTTTGGGTGAATTTGGAGAATTTTTGGGAATTTTGTGGAATTTTAGGGAATCTTCTGGTATTTGGGGAATTTTGGTGAATTTCAGTGTGTTTTGGGGAATCTTGGTGATTTTTGGGGAATTTTGGGGTAGTTTGTGGAGTTTTGGGGTATTTATAGGAGTTTTGGGGAATTTTGGGGAATATTCAGTAATTTTGGGGAATTTTGGGGAATTTTACCGCACTTTGGGGAATTTTAGCAAATTCTAAGGAATTTTAGGGTATTTTGGGAAATTTGGGGGAATTACAGGGAATTTTAGGGAATTTTGGGAAATTTTGCAGAATTTTAGGGCATTTTGGGGAATTTTGGCAAATCTTAGGGAATTTTGGTGAGTTTTCTGTAATTTTGAGGAATTCTGGGGAATTTTTTAGGAATTTTGTGAAATTTTAGGGAATCTTTTGGGAAGTAGGGGGAATTCTGGGGAATTTTAGGGAATTTTGGGGAA
>NW_008683794.1:4070-4301 GCF_000695815.1 Acanthisitta chloris | reverse complement strand
CAGCAGGGACACTCACCACCAGTGCCACGCTGCTGTGCACCAGGGACGTCAAGGCATAGAAGCTGGCTGCATGCTTCCCCACATAGAGCGCTGGCCTGCAGGGCAAGAACAAGCATGACCTTTCATCCACCATGGATCAGGGCAGCTCTGGGAATGGAAATGCCACGTCTGCCACCGCACAGGAACCACATACAGCAGTTGTGTCTTGGTGGCAGCAAAGTGCTTGACGGA
>NW_008683794.1:346-4025 GCF_000695815.1 Acanthisitta chloris | reverse complement strand
GCAGGGTCTCCATGGCCAGGTTGAGGTGGGGGACACGGCGCAGGCTGTCCTGGTGCCACACATAGATGCCGACCACAGGTGAGCCGTAGTTCTGTGCCCACAGGACCTCCCCATTCTCCTTGTCCAGCGTCACCACCAGCCCGTCCCCACTCGAGGCGAAGTGTGCCATTTCTAGGGAGAAGAGGGATGGGGGATGAAGCAGTGGGGCTGTGTCCCCTCTGGTCACCCTCAGTTCTGCCACCAGCCATGGGCTGCTGCCCATTCTCCCCAGCAATCAGTACAGCCGAGATCCACCAGCCCTGAGAGCATCACCCCAGGGTCCCTGCACAGCCAGGGTCCTGCTGCGAGTGGGACAGCAGGGACTTGGCTCCCGTAGCTCCCACAGCTCCAATGGCTCCAGTGGCTCCCACAGATCCCACGGCACCCTTGTGCAGTGGCCACTCACTGTAGTGGTAGGACTCCTCGTAGAGTGGGGCTGAGTACTCAGAGAAGGTGGCATTCCAGCGCAGCTCCCGCGACTTGGTGTCATACATGGTGATGACATACTCTGGGGACAGGAGCAGAGCACGAGGTCACCTCCCAGTGCTCCTGGGACCAGGCGGGTGGACGGGGTGCAGGGCTGGCTTACGGGTCCGGCCGATATAGAGCAGGGGGCTGGACGGGCACAGACCGTCCCAGGCCTCTGTGGACAGGGTGGTCTGCTTCTCCCCTGACTTGGGGTCCACAATGTACCAGGTGTCTTGCTTCTTCCCTGAGAAGGAAAGGGCCATTTCTGTAAGTCCCCGCAGCCCTGCCTGTCCCTGAGAGCACCTGCTGGGCTCCTGGGAGCCCAGCTCAGCCCCTGCTGAGCCAGTCTCCGTACCCGTGTACAGCACACCATCCGAGCTGCGGCATGGCGAGGACTGGACCAGCTCCGGGATGGTGAATGGCAGCTTCTGCAATACAGACAGTGGAGTGGATGTGGGGCCAGAGCTGCCTCCCCCAGCCCAGTAAACCCTGGGGAGACACAGCCCACTGACCATCAAACCTTCTTTGTTCTTTCCTCCCAGGATATACAGGCTGCCATCATTGGGGTCTGGAAGGAATGCTGGCCTGGGAGGGAGGAGAAGAGGATGAAACATGCGCTGCCTTGGGTACCTCCAAGGACCACAGAGGGGCTGCACTGCAGAACTGCAGGGTGAGTCACTGCAGGGCTTGACCTTTCCTAGACATTTGCAGCACTGGATTTGGCAGGAGATAACTCCACTCTGGTCAGCTCCAGGAGTCCCCACAGCTATGCTGTGCCCACCAGCCAGGCTGGGAAGTGCCCGACCCCGGGAGCTCTCACTGTCCTGCCTGCCCCTGCACAGTCGGGGGGGGATTTCCCTCCATCTCTCTGTGCTGTTGTGTGGTGGAGCTGAGAGCTTCTCGGCTGTCTGGGGAAGGGCTGCAAGTTCATCAGCAGGGAGCAGATCCTCCTGATCGCTGTGTGCCAAGTGCCAGCACAGGGTCGGGGTAAGGTAATGCTCTGTCACAGGCTGGGTGGGTCATTTCCCCCTTTCCCCCTGCCACTCCAGGGGGCCCCCACACTGCCCACCTGCCCCTGGGGACAACACTCACTCTGCCACATACACCGGGACCTGCAGAACAGGATCTGAAACAGAGAGTGAGAGGCGACGTCAGCAGCTCTCCCCGCGAGCAGGACAGCGCAGCACTGTTGTTTACCCAGCGTGTCACAGCTTACCCGTGTGGCACCGTGACCCAGCCCAGCCACGCAGCCTGTCTGCGTGTCAGACCCAGAACAGACACCGATGGCAGAGGCTCACCCCTGTGCTTGGCCTGCAGCTGATGCTGGCAGTGTTCCCCCGGGCTGGAGGCACTGCTGGCCCAGAGCCCATCCAGCAAGATCCAGGCTGGGGAAGCATCCCCAAACCCCCATGTAGAGACAATCTCTGAGACTCAGGCTGTCAGTAAACCCCCCGAGTTGCTACTCACCATCCTTCAGGGTCCACTTGATGTCCCCTGTGCTCTTGCTGACGGCGTGGAGGTTCCCATCCAGCGTAGAGACAAAGAGCAGTGTTTCTGGGACAGTCACAGCACCACCTTTGAGGCACTAGGACAGACACACTATCCTCAAGAGCTTGGCCAGACCTGGGGACGAATGCTCAGCCTGGCACAGCTCAGCCCCTGCACCCAGCACCCTGCAGTGGTGGGGCATAGCCCCATGGTACCTCTGGACCCCAGTGAGGTGAGACTGGGGGGGAAATCATTTATTTCCTTTCACCAGCATATTAAATCTGCTCCCTCCTCCAGCTCCACCCGCACAGGACATCACAGAACCTCACCTGCTACGCTGCTCAGAGGAGCTGTGTGCCATAAATCCCTGGGCAGAGGCCCTGGCACTGGGGCAGCTGCTCCTGTGGTGACCGGCACCACCAGCACCCCAGTCCCTGCTGCAGCACCACTCACATCCCACCAGAGCAGTCCCAAGGCCAGAGCAGCCTTCCCCCCCTCCCAAAACCAGTTTCCTACTAGTGGGATAAGCTGCAAAGTGACTGTTCCCAGCCACAACCCCAGGCACCTTTCTAAAGGTGACACGAGCAGCTCAGCCATCAGCTCCTTCCGGAAACAAACAAGTCGGGTGACTTTTCATGCCAGAGACGCAATGATTCCTTTCTCAGGCCTTCAGAGCTGTAGGTTTCAGCTACCTGACATTGAGGAAGTAATTGCAAATTCACCTGGGAAGAGGAGCTGCTGCTTCCACGTATTGTGTCTGCACAGCAAGCGCCAGCTCAGCCGGTGGCACTCACAGCAGCCTCACCCCGTTGGCAAACAGGGATCGGCAAATAGCTCCAGGACCCACACGGCTCCGGCAGCTCCAGAAACCAGACACTCAGCAGCAGTGCCTGAGTCTTGGCTGGCCACAGGTCGAGCACAGGAGGCCCAAGGACACCCCTTGGACCCAGACTCTGGCAGCCCCTTCGCTGCTTGGGAGCCTGAGCCATCAGAGCCCATCCCAGGGACCTGCAGGAGTGCAGAGCGGCCACAGCCCATGCCCAATCAGTGCCTATGAGTGAGACTGTGCCTGTCTGTGGAGCAGAACCTCACAGTACCAGACCAGCCATGGCACAGAGAGGCCAGGAGATTCCAGCTGCACCAACAGTCAGCAGCCCTGATGGGAGCCAGGTCACCTGTTCTCTGACTGTACCTCCTGCCAGGAGCACACACCAGCTCCCTCCCAACACACCTCACACCAACCCCTCTGCTTCCAGCCCAGCTCTTTTATTTGCTCTCCTTCTTGCTTAATTTTCAATTGAGGTCAGGATGAGGTTCCCAGCTCTGGTTTTGTCCAGAAGATACAGGGCCCCCCCCCCTCCCCCGCCCCCCCCAGCCACTGTGGCCACATGGGTAGGGTCACTGCGGGCTGGGGACAAGCCAGGCAAGCAGACACGGGGCTCTTGTGGTGTGGCCACCTGCTTGGGGGAAACAGAGACTGCTGAGCCCCCCCAGCTGTCAGCACCGTCAGGGCTCTGCATTTCCCTCCCCCGAAGCTCTGTGGTTTCTTACATCTTTTCTGCAAGTGCTGTGTTTTGTTTACATGACACTCGGGCCAAGGCCAGGCTGCCCAGCCTGCTCCTCACACACCACCATGGACAGAACTGGGGGCACTGGGCGCCTGGGAGCCGCCACTCTCCCTCTG
>NW_008683794.1:0-250 GCF_000695815.1 Acanthisitta chloris | reverse complement strand
CCAGCTCCCCCATTGGCCGTTCTGGCCAGCCCCAGCCCAGGAGTCCCATGGGACATCCCCAGGACTGTCCTGAGTCTCTCACCACAGCACTCTGGAGTCTGCAGTGATGATGCTAGGGCTGGAGCTTGGCCGTGGGCTCAGGGCACACTTGTTCCCCCAAGGATATAGGGGACGGCCAGGCACAGACAGCAACGCGGCACCAGCATCTGCTGCTTCCTTCACTGGAGCAGCTCCACCGATGCCACCCAAA
>NW_008683793.1:666-1128 GCF_000695815.1 Acanthisitta chloris | reverse complement strand
TCTCCTCCCTGGGTAACCAATCATAAAATCTTATTCCCTAACGGTATTTTGACCTCGTTTCTGTCTTAATTCACATTGGGGCAATCGATTGAACATTCCCGAGTCTTACCAGACCGGGACAGTATCATGAAATTGTTGGGTCATTTTTTAAGATATAGCCCATGGAAATGTATGACATCACTGCATGTCCTATCTGACCCTCCCTATTTCTGTAAGTAAAGCCACATTTAGACAGCATGTCATCTAGAGGCACTATTTCATTTGCTAAAGACAAACGTATAACATTAAGACAAATGGGGATGTTAGTACTGTGAGGAAAAAAGAAGTCATACCTGAAGAGTCTTTAACAGGTTGAAAAGAACTAATAGATTGTCTCTCACTTGTGAGTGGTGCACAGGGCCCTGAGGATGCACTTTCTGGCTGGGCAGAGCTTGGGATGGCCCTGGGTCCCGGTGGGGCAAG
>NW_008683793.1:0-250 GCF_000695815.1 Acanthisitta chloris | reverse complement strand
ATACTGTGAGTTTACTACAGGTCGGAGACAGTCTACCACCGGCTTACTACAGATCTACTAGAGGTCGTAGACAGGCTTACTAAACAGTGAATAAACCCAGCCAGGCCCTTTGAGCTGTGATGGAAGAGGATGAGACCCTGAGCAGTGCAGATCACGAACAGCACCACGAGATGTTACTACAGCATTCTCTCCATGAGCAGCTCCCGCCTGAGTATTGGGTTTATATCTCTCCACCCACAGCTCTTCCTGG
>NW_008683792.1:0-221 GCF_000695815.1 Acanthisitta chloris | reverse complement strand
CATCCATTCCCAGGTGTTCCCAGGTGTCCCCCCATCCATTCCCAGATGTGTCCAGGTGTCTCCCCATCCATTCCCAGGTGTGTCCCTCTCCATTCCCAGGTGTGCCCAGGTGTCTCCCCATCCATTCCCAGGTGTGTCCAGGTGTTCCCATCCATTCCCAGGTGTCCCCAGGTGTGTCCAGGTTTCCCATCCATTCCCAGGTGCTCCCAGGAGTGTCCAGG
>NW_008683791.1:813-1057 GCF_000695815.1 Acanthisitta chloris | reverse complement strand
CCCCTGTCCCCCGTGCCCCGGGTGCTGACCCCTGTGCCCGTTGCTGGCAGTGTGGACCTGGTGCATGCCCAGCTGCAGGTGACCGCGGGTCGCTCTCTGCCCGAGCTGGGGCTGAAGCAGGAGAACATTCGCGTCAACGGCTGTGCCATCCAGTGCCGCGTCACCACCGAGGACCCCGCGCGCGGCTTCCAGCCCGACACCGGGCGCATCGAGGTGAGCCCAGCCCCGGGACCCCAACTGCGGG
>NW_008683791.1:0-577 GCF_000695815.1 Acanthisitta chloris | reverse complement strand
CCCAACTGTGGGACACCAATTCTGGCATCACCCATGGGACCCCAACTGTGGGACCCCAACGGTGGGACCCCAACCATGGGATCACCCATGGGACCCAACTGTTGGACCCCAACTGTGGCATCACCCATGGGACCCCAACTGTGGGACCCTAACCATGGGAACCTAACCATGGCATCACCCCTGGGACCCCAACAATGGAACCCCAACTGTGGGATCACCCATGGACCCCCAACTGTGGGACCCCAACTCTGGGATCACCCCTGGGACCCCAACCATGGGACACCAACTGTGGGATCACCCTGGGACCCCCAACCATGGGCTCAACCATGGGACCCCAACTGTGGGATCAACCATTGGGTTTGGGGTGTCTGTATTGGTGTCTGTAGGGTTTGGGGTGTCTGTTGGATTTTGGGGTGTCTCTAACGATTTTGGGGCTCCCCCAGGTGTTCCGCTCGGGGGAGGGGATGGAGATCCACCTGGACGTAGTGTTGGGGGGTGTGTTGGGTTTGGGGTGTCTGTATCTCTGTCTGTCGGGTTTAGGGTGTCTGTTTTGGTGTCTGTAGGGTTTTGGGGTGTC
>NW_008683790.1:0-376 GCF_000695815.1 Acanthisitta chloris | reverse complement strand
CACTCAGTGGTCACTCCGTGGTCACTCTCCCTCCGTTCCCAGTTGGATTTCCACCGTGGTCTCCTCCCTCCTCCTCCTCCTCCGCCATCTTGTCCTTCCGCGCCGCCATCTTGTCGCTCCTCCAACATGGCCGCCGGAACCGGAAGTAGCGCCGGAACCGGAAGTGTGACCGGAAGTAGCGCCGGAACCGGTAGCGGGAGCGGAAGTGGGACCGGAAGTGGTAGCGGGACCGGAAGTGGGACCGGAAGTGGGACCGGAAGTGGGACCGGAAGTGGCGGATCCATCATGGCGGCACCGGAAACTTGGCCCTGGGCGGAAAGGGAACGAGCGAGGAGAGAACGACTGAGAGCACAGAGGGAATGGGATAGGGGGAAAC
>NW_008683789.1:0-20036 GCF_000695815.1 Acanthisitta chloris | reverse complement strand
CCGGCACCGGCCTGCGGAAAAGTGTACAGGCGAGGTACGCTGGAGGGGGGAAGCCTTAAGAGAAATTAGTAAACAGAAGCACAGAAGGGTAGAGGGTAGGGAGGGACGGAGCACCAGATGGATGGATTTTCCTTTGAGCCCTCAATCATGCCTGAGGCTGACACAATAGCCACTGCCCAAACACTACAGTATGTTATTTCT
The DNA here is from genome assembly GCF_000695815.1 of Acanthisitta chloris. Taxonomy (NCBI): domain Eukaryota; kingdom Metazoa; phylum Chordata; class Aves; order Passeriformes; family Acanthisittidae; genus Acanthisitta; species Acanthisitta chloris. Next base: position 19,835 of record NW_008683789.1, on the reverse strand, counting down.
GCTTTGTCAGATGATGCAGACAGCATCATTTCTGGGTCACTTGGAGGCCACATACCACTCCTTTTCTCTCCCCTCCTCACTTTTTCACAATCCCAGCGACCGAGGCTGTAAACACCCAGCTGAGGCCTTCCCAGCTAAGAGTGGGAGGATGAAACTGGACAATCAAGTGGTTCCCTGTGCCCTTCAAAGATTTAATCCTAGCGAGGCACCCAAGCCTAATGCAGCTACAGGAACAGTCCTCTGCTTAAATACCAAAGATTTCACACCCACTGAACACTAAAAATGAAAGCCCTCCCCTCTTCCTCTATAACCTGAGGACATGCAACTGCACCAGAATGACTGAGAGTGCTCTGCAAGACTAAGAACTGTACTTGCCATTTGCTGAGCACAGCCCTGCTGCTGCCACATCAGATCTGCAGCTCTGCCTCCTCTCAGCTCCCACTGCCCACCCAGCCTGCTCTCCTCAGCCGTGTATCTCCATACGGACACAGGAGCTTCCAAGCCTATGCTGAAGGACATCAGTGCTTCAAACTGGCCTACAGACCTGTTCAGGGCTCCCATCCCCTCATGAGAGCAGTGTGTGGCCACTGAGCAGGCTTATGGATCCACCCTGCTAGGAAAAATACTTCTGTCCCAGCACGGCTCACCTCCTGCTCTCACTCATTTGATTCCCTCCCCAGAGACCTCAGATCCCGTACCTGGTCACACGCAGGCAAACCTCCAACAGCTCCAACAAAGTGGTGACCAGCTGGAAGAGTGTCACCATCAGTCCGGATCCCGGTCCTCAACAGCTCCAGCTTCACAAAGCTGAGTTCAGCAGAGTCTTGGCCCTCAACCAAGGGCTCCAACAATAACTTTACAAGCATCTGTCAGAAAAGGACTGGACAGAGCTTCTCCTTTTGGCAAGACAGCAAAAAGGATCTCCCAAGATCCCTTCCAGGGATTCTACACTGCCTGAGACACTGACCTGCATCATAAGAGCGCTGAGAGAAATGTGGAGAGCCTCAAGAAAGCAAAGACCTCCATCTCCCTGCCCCAAGCAAAGATCAGCCCTGAATACACCTTTGGGAAATCTAGGCTCTGAATGTGGAGAGGAAGCACCAGGCCATACTTTGGGGATAGGGGTTGTGTTACAGCTTATGGACCTCTCTGTAAAATTCAAAACTTGAAGCACCTTTTAAGACACAATCCTCCCTAATTGTTATGATTGCAATAATCATTCTCACACATCTGTAAAAGACCTCTCAGGTGTACTGGACTGATGGTGGGCGAGGTGGGAATAAAGACACCAACGACCTGTGCATGTGCAAACATACAGCCCAAATAAAGGACAGTTGAAGCAGAAAATATGAAGTCAGACACTTCCTTCGGCAAGGTCAGGAAGGGAATGACTAATTGTAGGTCCCCGTCATATTTCTGCACTTCCCTTTCCTCACTGCAGGCCTCACTCTGCAAGGTCCTGAGCACCCACAGAGACAGTGAGGGCCAAGGGAACACCTTGCATGTCTGGCTGAACACTCCTGTACTCTGATGGAACTGAGAGGTCTCCAAAGGAACAGTTTACTGCCCGGGATGCTGCCCCTAACCCCACAGGGTTTTTTCATGTTTCTCCTCCCTGTGCCTTCCCAACCATCTCCCTTTGTCTTACACACTTCTATTTCTGAAGCCTCAATAAAATACATGCCCAAACCTCCAGTCACTTCCATTCCCTCAGTACTGGCTGGGGAATGAGACAGATTAGCAGCTTGTTCTCTGCAGCACTTGGGCTTATTAGCAGACCAAGGGAAGGAAACAAAATGCAACAAAAGCAAATCCTCTGGTTGTTTGACTCAATTATTTGAGCCCCTCAAGAGTTCCACCTTCCCCTCCTCCCCCGATACACACACTTCCCCAGACTGCTGGGCCGGGCTCCGGGGAAGAGGTTTATGCAGAAGAATGTTAAGCCTCTGTAGGAGCAGGTTGCAGGTCTTGGAGCTGAAGACGTTCTGTCTCTGCACCCTGGGAAATCTCAGCTAAGAAACCTTATTCTGAGAAATGCTCCAAATTATTGGCTTTCTGCTAGAAAGAATGGAGCTATTTTGGCAGGGACTGGGGTCACATTTCTCCTTTCACAGTCACTGCATGAGAAAGCTGCCATGGCTCACTGCTCACATTTTGTTTTTCCAGAAACCTCTTTGGGGCTCTCTCTTACTGGTTCACATCTGCCCACAGCAACCATGAGGGGTTTCTGTCACCAGTGTAAGGATTTGGAGTGAAGACACCTGAACCCAGACTGCTACCCCACACAGTAACACTTTTCTCACCTACACCATGTTGTGCCCTCTTAGCGGAGGGAAATATTGCTGCAGAACCAGCAACAGTTGTGTGAGGAAAGGTACAGAGGGGACTGATAAGCAGCCACTGGCCACACACCAGCCAGTTCTGCAACAGCTACTTGGCATCATACAGCAACCTGGAAAGATTTTAATCAACACTTGAAAAAAAGATCACAAATACAAAGATAACAAGCTCCAAGCTCAGCATCTTTCAGGCAGGTATAATATCCATTACTTTTGTGAATTTCCACAGAAAATTCACACAGCATGTTTGTGACTAAGCAGAGCAGGAGGTGGGTTGGGGTTGGGGTTAGGTTTGTTCTGTTTGTTGTTAAGAGAAATACATTGCCACAGTTTGCTAAAACCAAGACTTTCCATGAAAGTGACTTAGGCAAGTTTCTCATTTTCAAAGTGTTCTATGGAAGCAAATTGAAGTTCCCAAAACATATTTTTCTAATAAAAACCTGCATTAAATGTACAATGGGAGGCAATGTGCCAGTTCAGGATCAGAGTTTAAGTATTTTCTTTATGTATCCAAAAATTTCTTTATGCAGAATTTGTGAAAAATCTGAGCCTGACTTTTCACTCCAATTGGGGAATGGAAAAAGGCTTTGGAACAGGAAAGTTATCACATTTGCCATCACTTCCACAATTCAGAAAACAGCCCCAGAGCATCAGCCTGTAGAAACATTTCTACAAAATGAGTTAGCCACTTGCCTCCATTCCATTTCCCTGCTTTACACCTCTCTCTTTTCACCCCCTTGCATCACATGTGCTTAGTTACATCCCTCTTGTCTTCAAGTATCTCCTCTGATCACCTGCTGGAGAAAAGCTGAGCAGCCTCTGGGTTTGGGGTCCCAGCTCTCCCATGCCTGCCCAGAGCAGGGACTCACCCTGCTGAGGGACAGTGACCAGAACCATGCGAAAAACAGAACTGCTTAGGGCAAATAAAAAGCCATTGTAACAGCCTGTGTGCTGCTCTGTCATGGAAATACTCCCTCCTGAGGAGCAGGGAAAGACAAAGGGATTCTATGTTGATTTCTCTGCCTGCAAAAGGACAGTCCTGAGTGCTGGATACAAATTCATGCCGTAAGTTGAGAGTTTTCACTACAGCCAACCAGCTCTTCATTGTTATAGAGATCACGCATGGTTTTGTCAGACTCCTTTCACTTACATTACTTCATCTTTCCAAAAGGAACAGGAATAAGTCAGGCGTTACTGGAAATCCTGACTTCCCGAGGATGCTTTAGAAAACTGCCACACCACACCTGTACACTGCCATTGGGACTCTGCTATACCTCCTGCTAAGTGTGATATAAAACACTACGGGAGCAATTTTTTCTACAGCACTGCTGCAGAGCACCAAGGCCAGGCACACAGTGAAGGCCTCTCAGAGTTGGAGGGATGCAGCAGCACTGCAGAGAGGTTCTCACCCTTCCCACAGGCACAGGCCGTGCCCACACACAGCTCGTCTGAAAATAGAGCACATCAGCTCTCCTTCCACAGCTGGTCTGAGGATTTCCACAGACACGAAACGTACATCTGCTCAGCCATCACGTGGTGACGGAACAAACCAGCAGGATTCCCCAACTATCAGCAGTCTTCTGAATCCGAAACGTCTTCAACTTCCTACCCCCATCCTTCCCTCACAGATAGTCTTATTTCTCTTCTGTGTTTTGGCAATTGATAAATTTTACTAGATTGTTTACAGGATAATCCTGAAAGTGCAAATAATTAGCAGCAGATTATTATTATTAGCTTTCTAGCCATGACGTGATTCAAAGGACACTAAGTTACGTGAAGCTTCCAGACACCCTGATTTCCCAGAAGGCTGGGTTAGGCGCTGTCTGTGCTGCCTGTTACTCCACCAGCACATTCATTACACACAGGCATTTGGGAGCCCAACACGAGTGGTTTGGCTGCCCAGGCTGCTCCTCAGCCTGGAGTTCCATGCTCTGGAGCCCATTCCATGGCCTCCCTGCAGAAACCCTGTCCTGACCCATCCAATCCTGCCCCACAACACTGCCAATCATTTTCTTCAACTGAAAGGAGAAAGGGAGAGGACTGAGCACAGTCATCCAAAAATAGGAAGCTGTAGCGTTACTCACTACCTGGAGGACTTGCCTGCTCTTGCTTTTCGATTACTCAGCACATGTTCTTAGATCAGTTACTCAGTTTTCAAATGCATCTGCCAAAACCCAATTTCACAGGACACACATCCACCCATTGAACTCAGCAAGGCACCTACTGCTGCCCCCTGCTCCTGGGAGCAGGAGTGTGGCATTGAGAGTGAGCCAAACTCCGCTCAGAACTGCTCCAAACTGCAGCAGCATCACTCACAGCAGAGTGGGGTAACAACCACCCATTCATTCCCTATCACAGCTGCAATCTGCAAGGGCAGCATTCCCAGGGAGTCGATTACTGAGTCGCTTCTGAGGTCTGCTGCAATGAAAAAGGGCAAATATGCCCCATGAAGGAAAACGCTATTTCTAGAAGAGCCACGGTCCTTAAAAACTCAGGTTTGCCACACAGTGCCAGGGCTCTGTGCTCTGCTCCCGTGACAAGGCTCACAGAGTTTGCTTCAGGCATTAATGCAGGGCTGGAGGCTCCTGGGCTGGGGAGGGGTTTGCTTCTTGCAGTGAAGATGGAAGGACACAGCTGAAAAAAACAGGCTTTTTTTTTAAAAAAAAATGTCAGCTATAGGAAATTGCTTAACTGGAATGTGGCAACTTGCCACATTCTCTCTTAAAACAGCAAAACAGCTTTATTTTAACAAGCTGCTATGAGACTGCATTTTTGTGATTGTCAGGAAGAACAAAACACTCTAAACCCCACTCTGTTCAAAATGCTTTGAACCTCTGACACATGCTTCCTCAGCTCAGATTTTAAGAGGAAAAAAGAAAAACTTTGGTATGTTCTGCCATGAAGTGGGATCGGAGATTTTCAGTCTGCTCATCAGTTCTAGAGAATGCTCCTGAGCATTGTGTCCAGCACTGAGGCACAAAATCCAGAAGAAATATCTGTGTGCCTAACTGAGATTCAGCTGCCAAGCAAAGCAGGTCAGCACAGCTCAGCTCTGGGAGAGACTCCTGAAACAGTTAAAAAGGAGAATGGAGCCAGTGGACTGTATCAGCTTTCCTTATCTCCCCTCCAAGACTGGGGATGTCACTTGTCAGCGGGAATCACACCTGGGCAGCTCTTCCTCCTCAGCACACAAACAGGCAAACCCAGCCCAGTTCACTCTCTGCAGTCCCATGCCCTTGGGTCAGCCTTCCTGCTCTCAAAATCAGCAACTGCAGAGTCTCAGGCGAAGCTCCATGCAGTGCCCCTGACTCCCAAGTGCAAGCCAACAGTCGGGAGCAGAATGTGGTCTCAGATGTGCCTCCCACCAGGAGAGAATTCCCAACACCATGAGTAAGTAAGCACATCTCCCAGTTAGGCTACAGGACAATGAACGCAGCACTATGAGTTTATCCAATTATTCCAGTCATGCCTGAGGTATCCCCAGCTGACAAATCCCTTCTCCAAACACTCCTGATTTCCTGGTGCACAGCCCCACTGTACTCACTTCACTGACTGCAGAAGGCTGAAGATTCATGAGAACTAAGATGGTTTGAGACATTTACTGCAATGCCATTAGAACAGGGAGTCTGGCATTGGACAGCCAACCACCCAAACCCACGGGAGGGACTGCCCTGCAGTGGGTCACAGGTAGCAAATCCCCTGACAGCCCAGGACCATCTAGATGGAGTCAGTGTCTGCAGGGAGAGTGAAGGACTAGTTGAAGAGGTTTGGAGTGAAGGTGGACGTGGGGGAAGGCTGTGTTGCAGAATGGCTTTATTCACTGCCTTCTTCCTGGCTGTGTTCTGAAGTTACCAAGGTGAGCTCTGTGCACAGGTTCTGCTGTTTTGCTCGCTATAAAACTGCTGTTCAGCCACTGGGTGTCTGTCTGTTCAATGAGGTTTTGTACTGGACTGGTTCTCCTTCCCACTGCCCTGCTGCTCTGCAGGGCCACGGACACAGCGAGGCAGCAGGAAGAGCAGGAGTCTCCTGGACAGAGACAAAGCAGGATGTGACCTCTGTTCCCTTACGAGGCACAAATGGGCAGATCATGATACCCAAGCTGGTGCCTCCCCAAAGCAAAGACTATAGCAAGGACTAAAGTGAAGGTGTTAATCTTGGATTAGAAACTAAATTTAATTACATCCGTGGTGCTTTGAAGGAGGAACTCAATTACTGGCTGCAGAGAAGTCACATTAGTGACTACTCTGATGGATTCTTGCTAAACTAAGCTCAAACACTATAGTATTCAATGGAGCTCCAACTCTGCTAAACCTTGATGTTATGTGTTGGTGCTGCTCCTACCTGAAAGCATCCAGCTCCTGCAGCCTCGGTGCTCTGCTCCCACGGGACACAGTGTCTGGAAACCTGTGTGACCTGTTTGTCCAGCTCGAGGTTCCCCTTCCCCACCGGCTGCGCTGCCCTATTAAACTCCGACTTTAACAGCCTATGACACCGATTTGTTCCCCGAGCTGCCTGGCCCTGCTCCCCAGGGCAGCACACTGACTACCAGCTGCAACAGGCAGTGGGAGCCAATGACCATGAGTTAGTTTCATCTCCATGTACAGACACTTCAGCCTCCAATCTCACCCACATGCTGTATGAGCATGCAGCTAAGTACAGCTGGGGAGGCTTTAGTGCTAGTAGCTGAGCACCCTTCCTAACTGGGTGCTGGCTGCAGTGACACAGATCACTGCTGCTGGGGCTGCACGAACACCACAGATGGTCTCCCAGCGCTACGAGATCATACTCTGAAGGGAACGATTCACCTAGTTCAGCCTCTTTCATCTCCACTCCAGGAGACCACACCAAGAGCTCCTGAACACGCCTGCCCTCAAAGCCAGGGCCTGGGGTGATCCTGCCTACGAGGGCCTTTAGCAGCATCCTGGATAATGGACAAAAGGCAGTTAAGATGACTGGCTGGGTTAGTGGTGGGTAGGATGCCTGAACTCCGGGGTAGCTACACCTGCATAGCAAGGCAGGGCTGTGACAGCAGGTGTAATTGCTCAGGCCACACAAGCCACAAGAGTCACCTTTGTCAGCCTCAGTCCCAGCTTTATTCAGCCATGCCCTGGCCCAGAGTTCAAACACACACTGAGGCAAAGCTAACAACTACTCAGTACACCTCTGCAGACTGAAAACAGGAGCTTCCACTGCTGCTTTAGGGCTTGGTCCTCCTTGTGTGTCGTTTTCTACCGAAAGGGACCTTCGTTCAGTGTGGCTGACTGCTGAAACAGCCTTGCAGTGCTCCCACTCTCGCTTGCTTTTCCTGTTTAGCTGAAACACTTGTGTATGAAGCTAAGTAAAACTGACCTAGAGGTTGTTTATGCTTTCAAAGGGTATATGTTGTGTGCTGGAAACAAGTACCTCGATCCAGCCTGACTGTACCACAATAATAACTGGAAATGAACTCTGGACCATCAGTTCCCAGCCACTCTGGGTTAGATCATGTTGCACAAGCGATAGCCAGGCCAGGGGGAGGGGAAGGCTCTCAGTGACAGGAGCAGCTCCTGCTGCCATAAAGGCAAATGCTCTCCTTGCAGCTGCACAAAGCTTCACACCAGGGATGAGCTACATGAAACCAACAGCCATGGGAGACACAGAGGGGAGAACACTTCTGGGTTACACAGCAGCTGAAAGGAGAGGTACCAGGCTATAAAGACAACTACTATATAGTTTCACTTGAACTTGAACCTTGAGACTAGCAGATAAGCTGTCAGAAGTGTGCTCCAGATATCCAACCCAGATAAGCAGTGCTAAGGCTCCTTTGTGTCCCAGCCAGGCCATCTGCAACAGCAGCGTGAGAACTACAGTGCAGAGCAGGTGCTGTTAACTCCCTTCTTATCCCAACCCCTCGTGGTCCTGTCCCAAACACGACATAACGTCGGGAATACAAGCACTTCCTCGGAAAGGTGTCTGCCCCAGCTACTTGCCCAGAGAAGGCAGAAAGGCCGTGGCTAGTGAATGCTCTCATGAATAGGCAGCCTGCTCTCAGTTCCTCCCAATGACACTGTCATGTGCTCAGCTTTCACTTGCCAACATTACAAACTCCCTTCTTGGCCTTGGTCATTCTGGAGAACGAGGAGGGATAAAAGAGCACGGGTTGAGCATAGGCAGTCCTCCCTCCTCTTGCAGGGAGAACTGCAGAGTACACAGCTCCTCACCCCATTGTTCCTTCTGAGGAGCCTTTCAGAGCACACTGACACATCCACTATTTCTACACAATAACATTGTAAATTAGTCTTGTCCTTCACAAAAGACTCATGGCAAATGATGATCTCCAATGAGATACAATGACCTGCTAAATTGTCTATTGGTCTCTTGGGGGGTTTCCAGGACCTCCCAGAACATCATTTCCTAACTTCAGACAACTGCACTTACCCACTGAAAGAATGCATGGGTTGGGTAATGGCAGAGTCCTTTCCTACATGCAGTTCTGGATTCTCAGCTGTACTAACAGTTCATTATCAGCCTCAGGAAAAACAAAACACCAGAGAAAGACCTTGAGAGTAATTGGACTTTAAGACATTCCTGTAATCATTTCAGTGGCAGAGATTTCAGAGCTAGGTGTGAGCAAATGAAGTCTTTATACGAACAGTGAACTTCACTTAGGTCGGGGTAGCAGCACTTGCATGTTACGACACAGGGTTGAGAGCATCCCTCAGTACAGTTCTTGCCACATGCATGGCTCAAAATGAATAAACCCAGTAACTGTTGGTTCTGGATGCTGTGAAAGAGCTGAACAGTTACTGCTGTACACTGCCAGGTACACTTGGGTGGAGACAGATGGTACCCTCCGCGCTAGGTCTGAGAGCTGTGAAATTGTCACCACCTTAAGGGCCAGGTGAACTAAGGCAGAGAAAGAATCCTTCTGGTTCTAAAAACATCCACTTTCTCAGTTTATTATTCTTTGCTAATTGAGTGTTGTTTTTCACTCCCTTGCCCATTCAAAACACACTGACTTTTACATCAGCCCAAGTCTGAAGACAGCACAAAAGTACTTGTGTTTAAATAGCTGGAGCTTCAAGTGAGGGTCAAGGCCACACTGTTTAAGGTATTCAGCCTTGAAAGGCACTTAGAAAAGAACTGAGCCAGCAGAGACTAGAGCTAAATTAAGCTCTTACCCTAGTTTTAAACTGCTTCAACTCCTTTGTTTTCAGCACAGTCACATTCAGTTTCTCCTCCTATAAAGGAAAGTGGGCTCACATAACCCGACACTTGTCTGATGTCAATGGGACAACCCCTAGGAACATAAGTGGGGTCCTCAGTCAAAGCCAGCTGCACTCTTTGCTACAGATGTCACTTACATGATACCTTTAGCAGACCAAGTGTTCCATCAAGTGATACCACTGTAAATAATTTACCAGCAACCCCATAACACTTGATTAAAACCTACTGAAAGAAGATCTAATTAAATTGTCTCTGAAAGAACAGACAATGATATGATGACTGTGTAGAGGGCAGACGGCAAGCAGAAGCTCATCAGAACATGAGCAAATGATGCAGAGGACAGTACCTGTATCTGCACTGAGTTGTGGTGATCTCCACCCACCGGATGCTGGCTCTGCTCTGGAGGTTATCCCCTCATTCTGCCTTTGGGCACTGGAAATGGCAGCAAGAGTACTGGCCATCCTCACCTGTAGGACCTAATCTCTTGGGCAGAGAGGTTAGAGAGTGGCTGCTGCATCTCTTTCCCAGAACGTCTCTCCTTTAAGGACAGGAAGGTCACTGCAGAAAATCTTATCCTTAGACAACATTGCAACTGCCTGCAGAGCAGCATGGGAACCACCCTGCACTCTCCCTGCAAAGACAGGTGGCACCAGGACTTCTCAGAGGAAAAACTCTCAAAGCAATTTTTTCCCAAAGAAATGAGTGTTTCTTACTGCTGTATTTCAAAACCCCTCATCCATCAGGGTGGCTCTGCAACCTTCCCCATGTCCTCTGTCCCAGAGCTTGAGGTCAGATAAATCTCAGAGCCACAGCTACTTGCATGGAGAGGCTGAAGGCTCAGCACTTAGGAGAACTCTAAAGAATTCCAGCAATGCAGAGACTTGCAGAGCTCCTGATGCTGTTCCCACAGCACTGAGGCTCTGTCGGGAAAGCTGACACAGACCATGCTGCTAATCCACCCTGCAAAACACAGTCTGCGTGAGGAGACTTCATTCTGTGCAGAATAAAGGGGGTCATGCCTGGAATGGAAAGGACCTCACAGCAGGCTCCTCCTGTCAGGAACACAGGAAGGCCAAAAAGGCTGAGCCAGCCTGTTTCTGTAGAAGATCCATGAGGAGTGAGAAGCAGGGATCAGACCGTGCGTTTCCTCGTGTGTTTCCCCTTCCCCCCTGCACCTTGGTTTGACAGCTGCAGCACAGCTCAGGCCAGAGCTGTGCAGAACTGCTGAGTCAGGCCGTGGCTGTGGGGCCTCAGCGAGGCTGTCACAGTGCTGCAGCCAGAGGACAAAGCCTCGAGCCGAGGCAGAGCTGAGCAGCCAGAGACAGGGCGACAGGCCAGAGGCAGCACACAGCACTCCGGGCACAAGCAGGAGGCACCAGGCTGAAGGTATGCTGTGGAGCCCTGCCTGGGCAGGATGGAGAACCAGAAGGATTTTGCATTAAGAGAACTGGAAAGAGGATGCAGGTTAAGCCTAGTAGAAGGATTCAGCTAGTCCTGGGTGAGTTAGCATAATGAAGAAGGTCAGAAACGAGCACAGGTGTCTCTGTAACCCCCCAGCCAGCTCAGAGCTCTTCTGACGTATAGCAGAGCTCCCCAACAACGAGGAAAATGTCCTGTTTTGGCACAACAGTTCGAAAGGACACAGATCTGTTAATAAAATGCCCGAGGCAGGATCTGCCCCTTCATTAAAGAGCACAGCAAAGGCAGTTAGACTCGACTGCAGAGAGGAGCTCCGTGGAGCCCTGTGACACTCCCATGGGCTCCAGGGGCAGAGCTGCATCCCCACTGCACTGCTGCTGCCAGCCACCCGCTCCTCTGCACCGGAGGGTGGACACTCCCTCCCTTCAGCTTCAAATCTTATGTTGCAAGGTGTCCATTAACTTCAAAGCTCTTCACCTCGAACCTGAAACTAGTTATTCTCGGCAACTGAGGCAATTTGAATAGCACAGCAGAAAAAAAAAAGAGGCAAGAACACATCAGTGGAACTGGAACCTGTCTTGGCAGCACAATAGTGTTGCAGATTTAGTTTCCGTAAGAATCAAAAACTCAACATTAGTGTCAGCCTAGTAAAGTATTCAGCTAGCCCTTGCTAAGGCAGCTACACCTCAGTTACAGACTGGCAGGTCAGAACTGATCAGGCCACTTAGTTAGAGGCAAACAGGTAATTAATTCTACAGAGGTGCTTCAGCATCATTACAGAAAACATCTTCTCCCAAAGCAGGATTGTATTTCCTACAAATGCAGCCTCAGCACAAATCCACCCCAGTGTAAAAGCTGAAGACCCAGATCAGAGCAGCTCTTCACCTTCCAAGCCTTAGTTTCCACAGTTTCCACTCAAGTCCCTAGCCATGACTGCAGGTGGCCCAGGAGTTTACAGTGCACCCAGAGGCGTCCCACAGAAACTGCCTCATTATACCCCCACAAAATGCCACCAACACATAAGTGCTTAAATAAGGCCTCTCGCAGTCAGCCAGAGGCTCTACAGGATTACACTAGACCCACTAAGGAAGACCAAATCAGTTTCAATACACATAATATCCTGTGTGAATACAAATGGGGCTGACAAGACTTTTGAGATCTACTCTGGTCATTGTGCTCACATTGTCTCTTCCAGACACCTTTGTGTTTCACAGGAAAAAGACAAAGAAAAACCTGAAATATTCCCTCTTCGGAAGGGAGAAGGCTGAAGCCCTGTGCAGATCTTCCCACTCAGGTGAGTCTCCTTAGAACTATACCCGTGGGGTTTGGACAGTTGTTTCCTTAAAACAATGAAGGATAGACAAGGGCATAGCTTCCAGTACTCACCAAAATGAGGGGGAAAACACTGCATCCGATCTGCACTCAGAGAGTTTGGGACTCCGAGCTGCTGCTGGGCTGAGGCACTTGGAACTGTGTCCTTAGAAATTACGGGAAATGAAAGTTACAAACGAAAGTTACGAGGCTTCCTAAGAGATGTTTTACTATGGGGAAAGTTCCAGTTTGGGTCAGAAAGACAAAAGGCCTGTGAACTGACATGTTTTCCTTAGCAGATGAAGAACAGTTTTTATGAAAGAGACATCTGAAAAAGTCAGAAAGCTTTAAACAACCAAATCTCACTACTTCGCTGATTTCAGAGTAGCTACGAAACTGTATCCTAAAGCAGGATTCAGTCCTCTGGCTTACTCCAGAAGTAAAAAGAAAACACTGCTCTGGAAGATTAAAGATGCTGCCAGAAAATTCCCCCTGCTTTCAGCATGGGTAGGAACCAGGTGTGGAGAGGTTCTCCAAGAGCACTGTGGGCAGCACAAGGGGCACAGACACACATCCTCACTGACACATCCAGTTACCTCCCAGCAGGATCTTCAGTGGTGGTGCCTGGCCCGAGTTCTCAATTTGCAAAACCTATTAATTATTTCTTCTCTCCACTTTATTCAAAATCATTACAACTTAAAATAAAACCTCACACTGGAACCTGCAGGCCTCAACAATAAGCCACGCACAGCAGCAGTGAGGAGTTCAAGACTTCCTTTCCAAATTTAGATTGCTTCAAACAGAAGTGAAAGTTCTTTGATAAATCAACAAGACCACGGTTTACAAGCACACAGGGGGAGTACAACTGGCAGGAAGGTGCCTGCCTGCCCTGCCAAACTTACCTGCAAAAGGCCCCTGAAGATGTCAAGGCCCCGGCCCTGAGGCTCTGGCTCATGCTGAACACTGGGGTCAATGACCTGTTCTGGCAGCATCAGATCAGACCAGATCAGAGCCTGGATCTGCTGCATCCCAGCAGCATTCCTCAGTGCCACGTTAATTACTGCTCTGAAGAGTAGCTCACAGCTCTGCTATTAGAGATCTTCCACTTGGGATAACTACTAATCATCCTATCAGAGGCACGCCGCAGCCCCGATTCAAAGCACGATTCCTCACTCTGCTGATTAAGTGTCCTGTGATTCTTTTCTGCTTCCCCAAGATAAACACAGAGCAAATTAGAGTTTCTCGCCAGGCAGAAAGGGAATGGGAGAGACCTGGACTCTGTCCACTTTAGAATGCACACAGAAAAGACAACTATATTTTAACCTTAAAAGCAAATTTTGCACAGTCTTGACCTCAGGTGCATAAGTCCAATGAGATTTGGACCTTCCATCTACTTCAGCCCCAACAGCTCAGACTTCAGATACCTGTGCTGCACCCAGAGAAGGCTGAACAAAGACATCCATGATCATCAGCCTGGGCTGGGATACACACTCACGCCCAGAGAGATCAGGGCCTAAGCTCAGGTTTGAGTTTCCACCTCAGGAATGCTCCAGGGCTCAGTTTAAACAGGTCCTGCCAAAAGCAAGTTTACAACACAGTGAGCCCAAGCACAGAGCAGGTGACTGTCACCTACTACAGGTTCAGGTGAACACCACATCTGTCCCGTGGGAATACAGCTGGGCTGGGACATGTCTCCAGGATCTGTAGCTGGCACAGGAGCTCTGTGCAGCTCCAGCTTAAGGCAAAAGGCCTCTCTGACCACCTGTACACTCTGGTGCTTCTCAGCTCTTCCCACACTTCATATGCAAGATAGAGTTTATCTAGTTTAACCTGGGACTAATCCTGGCCTAGATTCTGACGGTTATACCCATGAGGACTAGCTGCAGTAAGAGCCAAGCCAGAATGCCAAACTGTTTCCTAATCATGTTGTGTTAGTGTTTGACTAGGTGCAGACTCCCACCAAGGAGCAGGAGTGCCCACGACGCTTCTGTGCACAACTGCTCACAAGTTCTGTCTTGGAATAACTCCCTATTTCCCTCGGAGCAAGTGTGTTTCCAGACCCAGCCTCTGTCCCCCTGATTCGCCTGCTGTGGCAACACTTTGCTGCTGGTCGTGTGGGATTGCTCCATGGGAGCGAGAAATGAGCAGGGAGGGAAGTCTCTGAGCCATGGCTGAGTCAGTATCGCTGGGTGGTGTCATCTGTACATCATTCTGTGCCTTTCACCACAGCAGTGACCCAGCCAATACACCCTCCAAGCCCCCAACAGGGAGACAGCCAGCCTTGCTTTCAGTACCAGCTTCCTTTAATTTAAAAAAATCCCTATAAGCTGAAAACAAGGCTAAGAAATCTTAGCCCTAAGGGAAAGGTGAGGGCTTATCCCTTAAGCATCTGATAGATTACACAGTCTATGCTGGAAATATCATTTTAAGTACAACCATTCCCTAAATAATTTGGTGTCACATGACTTCTGTTAAGTGTTCCTATTTTTGGGCAATCCAGGTGATAAATTTGTGTATCCCCATGCTGACTCACAACTGTAAGTCTGTCACTAGCATGCAGCTGGAACACTGAGCGGGGTTTTCCTGGGGTAAAACTCAGGTCACAGCATCTGAACTTGAGCAGCAGCTCAGGATCTGCACAGGTGGGACCTGTGCAAGCTTGGCCACATCCAGAGTTCAGCTAGACCCAGCTGGGGTTCACATCGGGCTACCTGCCTGATTAGATCAATTCTGGGTGTGCGGCACAGATCAGAAATGGCACGTGGAGGCTGAGGCCAGTCTGGCAGCACAGATTGCGGTTCCTGTCGCTGTGTGCAGAGCTCCCAGCTCCAGGCCCTGCTGAGCTCCTCTACCAGAGCTCCGTGGCTGGAAGGGTCTCCACACTTGACTGCATGAAGATGAGCAGGAACAATTCTGTTCTACCATCACCCAGTGACCACACAGGCAGTCTTAGAGAGGCAAAAGCAGCACAAAGCCTCACTCTGACACTGCCTTTCTTGCTTCCCAGTCACTGCATCACAGAATCCAACTCAGGGTGAGAAGTACACAGAGCTTGACAGAAAAGTGAGGAGTCCCTTGTTGTATCCTCATGTTGATGATAACCTGCTCACCAGAGCTTGTCCTAGGACCTCCAGGGAAGTTAAAACACTGCTACTGACTTTTAGTATCAACATCTGTACAATATCAATGGTAGGAGATGTGCTAAGTTCCACTGTGATGTCCAAATTCTGATCATACACAGGGACACACTGTCACAAAGAACACATGATGCCTATGGACTGGATAATAACACATGGTTCTCCCTCCTCCCCAGGCAAACAGAACCTCTGTTGAAGCCTATCTTGAACAAGAAGTGCACAAATTTAAGAAATAAGAAAAACAAAACCAGAAGGCACCTTTAAGAAAAACAAACATGTCGTGTATATGCAAAAAGTAAGATGAAGTAAGATACTTTCTTCTTCTCTTACATAAGACCTGCTGGGAAAGGAAGTCTTTTCAGCTGAACAAGGCTCATAAACATGTGGCTACAGGTTGCAGTTTGGCCTGAAAATTCACTACTCCCACTACTTCCAATTTACACACAGACAGTCGTCCTTTCCCCCTGCACACCACACGCCCAATTTCCAGTGCACCAGTGTGGACCATCACAACTCCTCTTCCTCCCCTGTCACGCCTCCCCCCATCTCCAAAGCGTTTGTTTCTGCTCAGAGATGGCTTGGTAAGATAAGCCTTCTCTAGACAAATTGCCAAATGGATTGAGATAATGCCAAAGCAAGTTCAAACAGATTTAATGCACAGGTATCGCTCAGCCGCTGTGGAGGACTGATCTGAGGGTAGTGCACTGCCTGGTGACACGGCACAGCTGCAGTCAGGGCTGGTGATCTGCTGCTGCTTTCTGAAGTGCTGAACAAATGACACTCCTGAGAACTCCAACTGTTCTTTGCACACAGGGCCAGGAGTGTTTCTATCATGGACATAGTCCGGGCAGAGAGCCGTAAGGACAGTTTTTCCCCAAGAGCAGGCAGAAGCCAGCAATGTGTGCTCCTGCCCCACCCCGACACTCCCACCATAACCAGTTTGGAGGCAGCTGCCCTGCCAGAAACACTGCAGTTAGCTCTTGTGAGGCAAGGGCCAAGGCAGAAAGAACACACAGCTGCAATCTAAACCCACACTCGGTCTCTCGGTTCAGCCTGGTCCTGCCTCATCCCTGCTGCAGTTAGAAGTGGTGGGGCTGGGGGGAAGGTGTCCCACTTACACTGGGAATTCCCACACCTCACCAAAATCCAGCAGAAAAGACTGAGAAATCACAGGACCCTTCCTTGCCACCAGCACCCAGGACTGGATTCTCCTCATCTCCAACAGATTGGCTTGAGTTACAGTTGGAAGTTGGATGTGCTTCACTACAGATGTCTAGTACCATCATCAGCTTCCCAGCCAGGGAAAGGAATCCAGAGAGATACTGCTCTTAGAAAGAAATACAGCTAAAAATAATATGCTTCCAACTTTGCACAACCAATCTAAGAGTCATGCAAGGGATGAGCACAGGAACAGATGTAAAGACTGACAGAGCTACTTCTTTCCAAGGATGCTTGGAACAACACTGGATGCTCACCACATGGCAAGACACTTCTTGCTCCCCTACGTATGGGTTAAAATTACCTTTATTTTCCATTTCAGTTTTGTAGTCAACTTCAGAAGTGAGTAAACCTGCTAGGACAGAACTGAAAGCACAGACCAGCACTGGGTAAAAACACTCAAGCACTTATAGGGCAGAACATATAAAACTTTAAAAAATAAAAAAAAAAGATACCAGACCCCGTGGCCTCAGAGAACCTACTCTACTAATAACCAAACTAACAGAACCTATTTTCCACTACAGGGAAACTCCCTGCCCTTCTAAGAAACGGCCTTCCTACATGTGAAACAGGGTCAGCTCACATAACACATCCACACAACACACTCTGCAAGCAATTCCCACAGCCCTTTCTTTGCCCTCCTTCCCGGATCACGGGAAGTTCTCCCTGCACTCATCTGAGCCACCGTGAGTGCTTATCTGTACCTGTCAAGGTCCCAGTTTGAAATTCTTATCTACCATGTGCTTTATTTTGAGAATACCTCATATGCAGGAGGAATGAGGAAGGACTTAAAGCATTTCAGCAAACTGGGAGGGACCTCAACATGCACTCAAGCACCTTTGGTAAGGTTGGTGTTCCTGACTTAGGGGCACACAGGATGAATCACGTGCTATATGTGACAGCTATCTAAGCTGTGAACAGGCACAGAGGGAAGAGGTACCAAAAGCACCAAGCTAGTGTGTCTAGTGTAAAAAAGAACACAAGCATCTAGGTGAGTTTGCACTGGTGTGTTAGGCTGTGGATGCCATTCACATTACAACTACTTTAGAACTTTGGGGCTGTGCTAAGCCTTGGATCAGAAATGGCCATGAGCATGCACTGCTGTCTGCCCTGGACTGGTGCAGAGACAGCCACGTCCACCTGGCAGCACTGCGTGCTGTGACTATCTGAGTTCACTGCCAGACCACACTGTGCTCACCTGTTTGTTACCTTCATGGGTTTGACACCAAAACTAGACCTCACACAACTTTCAGAGATATACAAGCTATGTACAAATCATACTGTGGAAGTTTTTCCTGCCTTTTCATCCCTTTGGACAAAACCAAGTGAAATCGACACACTGATTTTGACTTAGCATATTGGCACAGTCTTCAAATCACACAGTGCAGCCTTGAATTTGGTCTCAGGAGCTGCTACTTCAACTTCCAGAGTCAAATCCCCTCCCTTCCCAAACTAGTGCTTTCAGCTTCCAGCCTGATGCTTTTATCCATCTCAAGATGTACCATTTCTTTGTGGCTTTGCTACCGCATTCACCAGTTATACTGATGCAACCAAGTTTTCATCATTCTTTTTCCATTAAAGCTTCTGCAGAGCAGAGAAGCCCCGTGAAGATCCAGACCCAGTACAGATGTGACTCACAGGCCCAGCAGCTGCACCACTAGTAGCCACTAATCATGACCCACAGAGCCATTTGGTGACTGGTCAAGGCCAACTAGGGAAGCAGAACGGGCCCTGGTTATCTCAGAGCTCCCAGCTGAGGCTCAGCCACAGCTCTGGGGGAGCCTGCACAGCCAGAGCAGCACACCCTGCTCTCTGCAGGACACAGCCTGGCAGGCAGAGGCCTGTGGGCACACAGGTGCCTGACACAGCACCTGAAAGCACTGCTGCCCACCTCCCCCAGGGCACTGTGGGGAGGATGCCCTCAGCCCCTGAGCCCGGCTCTGTGGCCACAGCCTGCACAGGGAGCCGAGCACAACAGTGGGCTAGGCCTGACATGCTTTGGTGCAGCACAAAGGGCACAGAGTCTCTCCCCCTGCCCACACGTGGGCAGAGATCCAGCACTTGGTCGGACTCCCAGAGATATCACACACTGGACTGTGCGTCAAAGAGATATTTTTCAGCTAAGGTTTTTTCTGATCATAAATTTTATGGCCATCCGTGGCTGTGACACCCATTTGTTTAAAGAGATAAACCCCAGAGCACTGTGTGCATGCACCCAATGACTGTCACTGGGAACAGCTTTTGTTACTTTAAGAAGAACCTGAGTATGATAGAAGGCCTTTATCCCTTGCGAAGAAAGGTTTCCTTTTAGAACAGGTCCACTAGCAAAATAGTGATGATCCTTTTCCAAAACGATGCTGATTGACAGTTTGGGCATTACAAAGGGCATCAGCAGGCTGCCAAAAGCCTCTACAAATATTGCTTCATAAAGAATAGCCTTTTGAATGCTATTTGGAGGTGGCAGGAGGAAGAAGCGTGCTATAAATTTGGGAGGGGGGAGGGGGAGAAGAACAAAACAAAACAAAACATCCCATAAAACAAAACAAACAAAAAACCACAAAAAAGGCAGAGGAAGAAGAAAGGAAGAACGATAGATTTCCAAGAGGTTGTGCCAAAAGCTACCTACCACCTATTGTTTCACAGTTTTTTTCACAACCTTCGTCTCTCATGTGATGGATTTTGCAGCATATAGGTTTGTTACAGCTACAGGGCTGGGATGACCTGCCTTCCTAAGGGCCCAGCGCTCTCTGTGGCTCCACAGCCTCCAGCACCAGCCAGAGAAAAGGACATGAGCCTCACATCCAACCTGACTCAGGGAAGGGGACAGGAGGGGATTGTTTGCTTAGAGCAACACCACCTGCACAGAAGGTAAAAGGAAATGCTATTTCAGTATCCAGAGGTCAAATGAACTAAGGACAAATAAAGCTGCATTCCCTCTCTAAGTACTCGTGCAGACTCGTGTACAGATCCAGCCCTCCTTGGAGAGCATCACAGCAGCACACGTTTTGTGCCGGAAGAGTTTCTAAACACCAAACGTCTCTGCTTTTTTTTCCCCCCCAGCCGAGGGAAAGGAGGATCCGATCCGATCATTGAAACCGAGCCAGGGATAGGGACGCAGGCCTGGAGCAGAGAGCAGGAACCACCCGGAGCAAACCGCGAGCACCCGAGCAGCCCGCCAGGACAGCGCTGCGGGACCCAGCTCCGC
>NW_008683788.1:919-3117 GCF_000695815.1 Acanthisitta chloris | reverse complement strand
GGTGGAGACCCCCAAGGGGGGGAGAAATGGTCCAGGACCCCCAGGAGGGGCAAAAAGAGATGCCAAGGGGCATTTCTGGGGGTCTTGGGAGGTCCTGGTGGGATCTCCAAAGGGTTTTGGGGGTCCTAGAAGAGCCCAAGTGGGTCCTGGAGGGTCTTAGGAGGGTCCTGGTGGGTCCTTGGGGGGTTGAGAGGTCCTGGTGGGATCTCTAAGGGGTTTTGGGGGTCCTAGAAGAACCCAAGTGGGTCCTGGGGGGTCTTAGGAGGTCCTGGTGGGATCTCTAAGGGGTTTTGGGGGTCCTAGAACATCCCAAGTGGGTCCTGGAGGTTCTTGGTGGGTTCTTGGAGGTTCCTTGGGGGGCTCCTTACCTTGGTTGCCCCCAGGGGGAGGTCCCCCCTTGCCCTCAGGTAGAGAAGGTCTCTTGGGGTCCATGAGGAAGTTGTTGAAGAACAGAACCTCCTTCCTCACTGCTCCCATCTTGTCGCCGTGTTTGTTGAAGATGTGTTTGCGTACGAATTCGGGGCCCTGGGGGAGGACAGGGACAACTCCAGGACCTCTGGTGTGGTCACCATGGTCACTGAGGTCTTCAGATTGACCACTGAGGTCTTCCCAATGGTCACCACGGTCACTGTGGTCTTCAGATTGACCACTGAGGTCTTCCCAACGGTCACCATGGTCACTGAGGTCTTCCCAATGACCACCATGGTCACTGAGGTCTTCAGATTGACCACTGAGGTCTCCCCAATGGCCACCATGGTCACTGAGGTCTTCAGATTGACCACTGAGGTCTTCCCAATGACCACCATGGTCACTGAGGTCTTCAGATTGACCACTGAGGTCTTCCCAATGGCCACTGAGATGTTCCCAATGACCCCATTGACCACTAAGGTCTTCCCATTGACCACTGAGCTCTTCCCATTGACCACTGAGATCTTCTCATTGACCACTAAGATCTTCCCAATGACCATTAAGGTCTTCCCGTTCACCATTCAGATGTTCTAAATGACCCCAATGACCATTGAGGTATTCCCAATGACCACTGAGCTATGACCACTGACCACTGAGCTCTTCTTTCCACCCCAGTTGCCCCTCGAGCTCTCCCAGGTGCCACCAACCTTGAACTTCTTCCCGCTGAGAGGACACAGCCACTTGTCCTTGCCCAACTCTTGAGTGTTGGCTGTGACAAACTTCTCCAACTCCACCTCGGGGTCCTTCCTACCCAACCTTTGAGCTTCCTCCTCGGGGACAGCTCCAGGCCCGGCCAAGAGTGGCGACAGTCGAGCCTCAAACCCTCTCTGCCACTCCAGAACTGCGAGGGGGACAAGAAAGGAGGTCCTCAAGGAGCTCTGAGGACATCTCAGAGGGGTTTGGGGGTCCCTGAGGGTATCTCAGAGGGGTTTGGGGGTCCCTGAGGGTATCTCAGAGGGGTTTGGGGGTCTCACCTTCCCCATGGGACACCCTGTTGGGTGGCAAAGGTCCTCTGACGTGGATGATGCCACATCTGTTGGGCATCTCGTCCTCGTTGGGGTACTCAGAGGTGTTGTAATAATCCACGGAGTGAACGATGCGAAGGTAGAGGAGAAGACGATCCAAGACCTGGATTGGGTTGGGAAAGGTCCAACCATGGGTGGAGGAGAAGGAGAAGGAGAAAAAGAAATCATGAGAGGTTAGAGAAGGTCGTGGGAAGGTCTTAGAGGAGAAGAAAATGGTTCAGGAGGTCCAAGGAGGTCCAAGGAGGACACAGATGACCCAGAAGGTCGAAGAAGAAGCCAAGCCAAGATGGCCATGACCCACCTTGAGGAGCTTCTCGTCCCTCTCCACGGTGATCTCGGCAGGATTGGTCTCTCTGGCCACATCTTCGGGACCTTGTTGACCTTGCCCTTGCCCTTGCCCTTGGCCTTGCCCTTGGCCAAGCAGTTCTTCCTCCTCCGCGTTGACCTCCTCGATCAGATAATCCGTGATGTGTCTCAGCACTGGGTTCTGGGCCTGGACGGGACAATGGGGACACCAGGAGGACTTGGGGACCACCACAAGGTCATTGGGACCACCCAGAGCCACCACAAGAACTGGGGGACCACCAGGAACCACCACGAGGAGTTTGGGACTACCAGTAGCTACCATGAGGTGTTGGGACCACCAGGGACACCCCAAACCCCTCAGAGATGTCTTCAGGGACCCCCAAACCCCCCTGAGATACC
>NW_008683788.1:364-806 GCF_000695815.1 Acanthisitta chloris | reverse complement strand
TACCTTCAGGGACCCCCAAATCCCCCTAAGATGCCCTCAGAGCTCCTCCAGTTGCCCCACTCACGCCAGCAGTGGCAGTAGGAGCAGAATTGGGGTCCTGGGGGTTGTCCCCAGTTTGGGGTGGTCCATGAGGGTCCCCCCAAAGCTGTGCCCTTGCATCCAGGGCCTGGACCAGCCTGGCAGCGAGTTTGATGTCGTGTCTGACCACGGTTCTGTGTTGGGTTAAACCCGAAACGTTCCGGACGCGACGAGTTAAATCTCTGTTAACTCCAGGGCTGAGTTCGCATTCTCTCAGCTGAAAAAAAAAAAGGGTAAAAAATAAGGGGGGAAAACCCAAAAAAGAGATCAGGCACCCCAAAAAAAGATCAGGAACTTCAAAAAGAGATCAGGAACCCAAAAAACAGATCAGGAACCCCAAAAAAGACACCAAAAAACACCAAAT
>NW_008683788.1:0-308 GCF_000695815.1 Acanthisitta chloris | reverse complement strand
CAAGAGCCATCAGGGGGCGACACTGACCCTGTGCCCCCTATAGCCACCTGAGACCCCCCAAATCCCACCCAGGACCACCCAAATTCTCACCCTGATGTTCTGGAGGCTCCAACAAATCTCTTTGATGTTCACACTGCGATCGAAGGTGACCCAACCCCGACGGAAAAATCTGGGGGGGAACGAGGGGAAAGGGTCAACGGGAACCCCAGGACCCCCTAAACCACTCCCAGGACCCCCCAAATCCTCCTCAGACCCCGAGGACCTCCCAAACCACCCCAGACCCCCCAGGACCCCGTAAATCCCACCCA
>NW_008683787.1:4838-5172 GCF_000695815.1 Acanthisitta chloris | reverse complement strand
AAAGGGAAATGTGTACAAGCATTTAATGAAATAATCACAACAAGATCAGTGTTTAGTATGAATATTTTCCAATGCCTTCCCTCTGTTTAATATTCCAAGTGAGTATAAGTAAATGTGTTTACATCCTCTAAATTTACAGCTACAAAAGCAGAATCAGTCCTTCGCCCATTTGGGAAAACAAAGAACTATTACTTCTCTCAGCTCTGACAGCAACACTGGTACAGCTACAAAACAAACACTAAATGATAGCATCCTGAATAGTATTCCCACTGGGAATAATGGGTTTTGTCAAGATAATGCAGATTACACAACAGTATGAGGCACTGACTGGGAA
>NW_008683787.1:0-4803 GCF_000695815.1 Acanthisitta chloris | reverse complement strand
AGTTTGCCCTTTCTGGATCCTTCTCTTTGAACCTGCACTTCTGACTCAATGAAGGTTTTGCTCAAGTTGTACAGGAGAAGGAAGAATATTTCTTCACTGTTGGTGCACATTGGGCTCATCTGTGTGTTGCAATCAAACCCCAGTTCTGAAGCTATAGTGCCATAGTATCATTCAGGATGGAAAAGACCTCCAAGATCCTCAAGTCCAACCTTCAATCAAATACCACATCACCCCCTAAACCATGTCATGAAACACTATTTGGTTTTTGAACAATTCCAGGGATGGTGACTCCACCACTTCCCTAGGGAGCCTGTTCCAATGCTTAGCCATTCTTTCAGTGAAGACCTTTTTCCTAAGTCCTCACTGTCCTTGCACAGCATCTGCTTTCATCCTTCCCTCCAAAGCGACTCTAGCCCACACAAACTTGTTGCACCCCTCCCTGATCACTTAACAACTAAGTTCATGCTGGGAAGCTCTATCCCAAGTCTGAATTTAAAAAGAATCTCTCCTCCCACAGCTAAGAAAGAGCTATGTAATTTGCAAATAGATTAAAACACATTTAACTAAGGCTACTAAAGAATTACATAGTTATTTTAGTGTACACTGCCACCCAAAACTAGAGTCCAGTCTGTTGTGCATTACAGAACCAAGGTCAGTGTAGACATTGCTGTCTCACTTGCCTTTTCCCTCAGGAGTAGGCAGAGATAGGAGCTCTCTTGGCAGAGAAATGAGGTTCAAACAGCACAAACTGAATCCACACAGAGGCTCCTCCTCAGCTACTACTCAATTGCAGACTCAGTTCAAAATCACAGACCTAAATTTTCCATATTGAATTTTCACACAGATAAAACCTTACCTAAGGGTCTCCAAGAGCTACACAGCTCCTGAGGGTGCCCATCACCACATGCCTGGGTTTCTGAGGTCAGCTCTGGCAAAACTGAGCTCTCTGGCACCCACTGCCTTTTCAGCACCCAGATTTGCAATACTCTTGCAGATTTAAAGCATATCTAGTGGATGACGTGCCAGAGAAAGAGATGGTGATGGTGCTGTTCTGTCTTGTCTTCCCTTCCTTCTTACTGCCAGCATTAAACCAGAGGCAGATGAGCTCAGTTTCATCTGCCACCTTATTGGAGCTGCCACCTACCACGGGAAATGTTTAAACCTTCAGATACAGGACAGTCAGAAGTTGGAAAGACAATGGTATCAATCTTTCCTACCCAAGCTAAATCACTTCATGGGGATGAGTTAAATATTTATTGAGCCAAGAAAAGGAGCAAAAGGATTCATAGACCACTGGTTTGGGTATCTGATTATTTGCCAGGGAAACGCAGTTTTCTGTGCTGCTCTGCTGACTGCTTAATGCAAAGAAAGTGTTGGACAGCACAGACAAGGGATGGATGTCTCCTTATCTCCCAGCTAACCACAGAGCCACTGGGCTTACAGTCCTGTCAGCTCTATTTGCTACACCAACAAATATTTAATCCTTCTGCACAGAGGGAATCAGTTTAAGGACATTGAAACTCTTTCTGTCTCTGAGGATTTATTGATGCTTCAGTGTACAATATCCCTAGGTCTGACAAAGCCAAAACATTTCAAAACCAAATCGAAGCAAAGCACCCCCAGAAAAACTGAATGGGCTCATTTAGGAAAAGCTGACATATCTAGTCACAGTGCAAATTAGTAGGCAAGTATCTAGTTATTTTTATTACCCCAAATTAAAACAAAAACTTATCTGCAACTCTGACAAGGGATTAGTTATTACCATGATATAATATTTATGAGCAATGGGTGACACAGACCCTGACAGATTTTTTTTTTTTTTTCGTGAAGCAGCGTAGAGAAATAACAGTTTCCTACAAATTTCAAGTCAGCTGTGACATGCATGTATGTGATCTGTTAGAAAAATCCTCTTGCAGTAACGAGCCATATAGTCACAGCAGGAACAGCCACATTTCAATTCACTAGACTAATGAGGAAAAAAAAAAGACATATCTTTGTTTATGTTAGAACCAGAAGCCACTGTAATTATTCTCCTATCCAAATGCAAAGAAAGTCTGCAATAATGAACACAGTGGCTTTGTCAGACATTCAAAGTTACTTCTAGTTAGGTGGTAGAACTGGGTAGGTTTGATCCCCAAAGACTTGTTCAGAAAATAATATTTTGGGGAATATCTCTAGTAATGCATACAATGAAAATTAAATTCTATAAAATAACATTTTCCATTGTGGAGATCCTACGAAAAAGCTGGAGTTGCATTCGAATTCTATAAAATAACATTTTCCATTGTTGAGATCCTAAGAAAAAGCTGGAGTTGCATTCATTCCCATTATCTGTATTTGCAAGCAGTTTACAAATAACAAGTAGAATGATAGATTTTTTTATAAATATTCACTTCATGTTTACTGAAAAAAACCCAGCAGCTTGACATCCAAATTTATAGTAACTATTTTCCCTAGAAATATAATTTTTGCTAGGAAACACAAGCATAAGAAAAGTTTTTTTAGGCAGAGAATAGCAGAACTCCTGCCAATCTATCAGCTTTGTATGCACACCAAAAAATGCTCCAGTGCACTGGAATTCAAATTTTATTAAGTCAGTCAACAAATTTCCAATAAATGTCACTTTTATGCTCTCTTTTTGCATACTTAAGCAAACTATGACCAAACAAGCAACATAATACTGGTGAGATAGGTTTAATAAACTCGAAATGATGTGCCTATTTTTTCTTGCAATATACCTCCAGGGTATCAGAAATTCAGCCATGGTGACTAAGGACACAAATCCATTATAGTGTTCCTGTATCTGCTGTTATGTGGCAGATTGCAATATGCAGTTCAGCGAGGAAAGCAATTTGGAGGGATGCAGGGAAAGGATTCCTCCTCCACTATGTATTCAGGAACAACTCTGATGAGCACCCAGACCATCAGGCCACTCAATTTAAGCATATGGCAGTGGGTAAGTTGTTCACAACAGCACTTCAGAAGAGCTGCAATAAGCAGCTTGATACATCCAGTAATTTTTTTGACCATCGGTCACAGCGAGGAAAGCAATTTGGAGGGATGCAGGGAAAGGATTCCTCCTCCACTATGTATTCAGGAACAACTCTGATGAGCACCCAGACCATCAGGCCACTCAATTTAAGCATATGGCAGTGGGTAAGTTGTTCACAACAGCACTTCAGAAGAGCTGCAATAAGCAGCTTGATACATCCAGTAATTTTTTTGACCATCGGTCACATATCTCAGGAAGAGCTGCAATAAGCAGCTTGATACACTCAGTAATTTTTTTGACCAATGGTCACATAAAATTTCTCAGGCTCTGGGTGATGTCAAGGTGGTTGATGAGAAGCTGGAAACACCTGGAAATGTGAGCTTACAACACAGAAAGGCAAATGCACCCTAGGCTGCATCAAAAGAAGCATGGCCTAAGGTCCAGGAGGTGATTCTCCTGCTCTCTGAGACTCCAGCCCTGGGATCCCAAACATAGGAAGGATACAGACATACTAGAGCAAGTTTCATTGGCACCATCACAGAACTGCCTGCTTGAGGCTATCACAGTGTTGTGCAAACAGAAGCAAAATAAGTCTCAAAGAAAACAGCACAGATGATTGTATCAATTTTACATCTGGGAAAAGCAGATCCTCAGTGACTCCATCTCATACAGCAAATCCAGGGGTAGAGCTGCCAACAGCAGCTCAGCCCTGAACTCACACACTGCTTCTGCCTGGCCCTTTCTGACAGTAATTTTAAAAAAAAAGAAAGCAATAAAAGGATTTAAGTGTTTTGTAGTGACAAGAGATAATATTAATGTTTTCTAATCAAGTGTTTAAGGAAACTAAATAGTGCAGGAAGTTGCCTGCACAGAGTATATTTTATTTGAATTGACTTAATCTATTTAGCTTTGTGAAACAGTTGCCTGTATTAGAATAAACAAAGGAATTAATGTAATGCCTTAGTAATCAGGAAATCTCAAACTATTCTTTGCTATTTGGGGTTTGGTTTTTTTTTTCTGTGCGCCTTCAACATAATTTCTAATAATTTGAATAATGTTCCTGAGCACACTGACTCTGCCTCTGCTCCCAGCTCTTCTCCTCCACTTGAAACTTGCTTCATTTCCCACATTATTGCAGTACTCCATATGGTGATGAATACAGATTTTCCCTGGGGCTGTCAGGAAGTGGAAGGGTTTCTTCTGTGTATCAAAACACCAATTGGATTTCATGAAACTTTCTTAGAAAGGATTTTTTCCCACCTCCTTCAACTTTTTTACAATCACTAATACTCAGGACAGGGAGCAGAAGCAACACTGTTTAAGATAGTTTTAGTTTAAAGGTGTTGTGGCCATTGTAAGCAATTTCTGCAGCCTGAGAGAACTTACACAGGTTATTTTCAAATGCTGTTTATTGGGACTTTCATGTGGATTTCTATTGCATTTAAAATAATTATTTGCCTTGAAACACTTTCTGAAGACCTTTCATCAATAAATCAGCTTATTTATTGCTATTCAGAGTGTTCATTCACATGCTGGCTGAGAAAATTGGCTTTTAGAACTTTATTTTACTCATTCTACTTTTTTTAAAAACAGCATTTATGTCAATTAAAGTAATTACTTTTACAATTCCCTTTCTTCACAGCGAGGAGGGAAAAACAAAGGTAACTTTTTAGACCTTTGTATGTTTGCATTTGTTCAGCTACTCCACACTGACATTGTTTTCAGACAGGACTTGAAATTATTATCACAGATTGGAGCTGGAAACTCACAAAGTACCAGAAAAACATGATACAGAATTATGATCAGCAGGA
>NW_008683786.1:0-276 GCF_000695815.1 Acanthisitta chloris | reverse complement strand
GACGACTTGGAGCCACTACGCCCACTGCTAAAGGGCGCCGACCCAGCTGCACCAGTGTTGGTGACCCCAGCACAAACAGCAAAAATTCAGCAGTTGAGTGAACTGATTGTGCAACACTGAGTGGATCGCTGTAACCCTGACCTCCCCATCAATGCCACCATCCTCCAGGGTGACACACAGTTAATTGGTGCACAGACACAGTGCAAAAAGAAGAAGGAGAAAGTGAGGGTCCTGGAATGGCTTTTCACTTCGCTGCAACCAAAGACCACGATTCAG
>NW_008683785.1:12522-17407 GCF_000695815.1 Acanthisitta chloris | reverse complement strand
TGCTCTGCGCGGGGTGCGCCCTGCCCTGGGTCTGCTGCAGCACGGGTCCCTCCTCCTGGCCTGGGTCCCTCCTTGGCCTGGGTTCTGCCTCGTGTCCTGGGTTCTTTCCGTGACATCTCCCTGCCCTGGGTTCTCTCCTTGACATCTCTCTGCCCTGGGGTCTCCTCCCTGCCGTGGGTTCTCCCCATGAGGTCTCCCTGCCCTGGGTTTTCTCCGTGCCTTAGGTTCTCCCCCTTGCCCAGGGGTCTCCCTGTCCTGGGTCTCGTTTAGCCTGTATTCCTTCCCCCCCTTGTCCTGGGTCCCCCCTTTACCCTTTGTCTCCCCCTTGCCTTGGAGGCTTCCCCCATGCCCCGGATTCTCCTTGCCCTAGGTTCTCTTCCCTGTCCCGCATCTCCTTTAGCCTGGGCTCTCCCCGTTGCCCTGGGTTTCCTTTAGCCTGGATCCATCCTTTGCCCTGGGGTCTTTCCCCTTGCCCTGGGTTCTCCCCCGAGATCTCCCTACCTTGGCTTCTCCCCTGGGCTTCTCCCCCTTGCACTGGGGTCTCCCTGCCCTGGGTCTCCTTTAGCTTGGATTGCCCCCCCTTGCCCTGGGGTCTTTCCCCTTGCCCTGGGTTCTCCCCCGAGATCTCCCTACCTTGGCTTCTCCCCTGGGCTTCTCCCCCTTGCACTGGGGTCTCCCTGCCCTGGGTCTCCTTTAGCTTGGATTGCCCCCCCTTGCCCTGGGGTCTTTCCCCTTGCCCTGGGTTCCCTCTGCCCTGGGTCTCCCGGGCGCGGTGTTCCCGGCGCTGGAAAAGTTCTTTGTGCTGTGCCGGCGGTGGGTGGGATGGGGAGCGCCGGGAAAGCAGCGGGAGGACGGCAGAGATCGCTTTTCCCTCCAGCGTGTGGTTCAATAATAGGCTGTTGGGCCCTGGAGAAAGGAATTTCTGTGTGTTCGCCGTGTCTCCCTTGGTGTAGTCACTTGGTGGCTGTCGTCTGTCCTGTGTTTAAAAGTACAAACTCGAGCTGCTTTGGGGTGCTGTGGAGTTCTTTTCAGCTCTGCCAGGTGTGGTTTGGACGGATTTCTTTGTGCTGTAGGCTCAGATGGATGGTTGGGCACTTGGGGGAGAGCACCTCGTTGTGCTGTGGATTGTTTTAACCAGTTCATGGATTTTCAGTCCCAGTTGCCGGAAGATGTTATGTGCTGTGTGAACAGAGCAGTTTTGGGGCTGTCCCTGTGACAAAGGCACTCCTAGGACAAACTTAGCTCCAGACAGTGCAAATGAAATCTTTGGCTGTTTCATTTATGGGGACAGAAGCCTTCTGAGGTAGCCTGGATTGAAGGCCACTTTAAGGAAACTACAGACTGAAATGTCTCATCATTTTGTTTTCCCTCCCAAAATGATGACTTGGCATTTAAGGCTTTTCCAGGCAGTTTGTGTTGGGTTTTTTTTTTCCTCCTTCCTATGTCCACAAAAGTTCTTTTTAGTTGTTTGTGGTGTAGCGTAAGTCTTTAGTTCTTGCTGCCTAAGAAGCATAGTGTAAATAAGCAAATAAGCATATCTTAAATGCTTTTTTGTGTTGACTACCCACATGGTCTGAGTTTGCTTGGCCCTGATAGTGCACTTAGTTTGCAGTGTTGGTTTAGAATGAGAGGAGGGAAAAGGGCAAAGTTGCAGAGTGCTTTGCTCAGTTTTATTTTCAAGGTTCCTTTCTTCAGGATTAACTCTTTTTTAAAAAAAGTAAGTGCTATATCTCCACTGAGTTTTAAAATGTTCTTGTACTGCTAACAAGGTTTGGCCCTACATTGGGAGTGGATTCTTCTAACACATCCATTGGTGCCCTGACCTATCTCACTTGGTCACTGACAAGGAATAAATCCACATTTGTACTAAGATGTCTGAAATAGCATCTCTACAGCTGCCCCAAACATCTGTTGCACACTGTGACTGTTTAACTTGTCAAACTAATGAACAGCACTTATACTCACTTCCTAGTAGTTCTGTAGTAACCACCGTCACATAGGGTTAATTTCCTGTAATTATTTGAAGGCTTTTTTCATGGAAGACAAAAATTTCACTGCATTTTTCTTGCCTTCTTGTCCCTACTTCCATCTGAAATACCTTTCAATTGAGAGTTGCAGTTTTGTTTTAAACAGTCTAGTCCTGGGTAGTACTTTTCATGTAAAGCAGTTGTGATCTCATAAATAAAACTCACTATCCCTCTAGAACAACTAAAAATATTGTGAGTTGAACTCCTTGTTTTTGTTTGGGTTTGGGGTTTGGTTTTTTTTGCAGGGGAGAGGAAGGAAGTGCAGAATAAATTGCTTCATTGGCTGTTTGACCATGTGCAAAAGCACTTGATTGATGGTTTAAGGAACACTTTATGAATGTCTTTGGTATTTCATTTATTCCTCCAGAAGTCAAAAACTAAACCTGTAAGTTAGGAAGGAATTTTCTTTTTTTAACAATTGTGAGCAAATTTTTTTTAAAGTTGTAGAAAAAAACCCCAGCCAAAGCACTATTCACCATTTATGCCCATCTTGAATGTCTGAGGAGTAAGGATTGTTTCCATTTGCAGGACTTACAGGGCTGTTATGTTGTGACCAGTCATGGTAGGTCAGTCGTGAACCTCTAAGAATTCAAAATATTTTCTGAGGCTTAATATAGAAAATAGGCACCATTTGCATTTTTATTTCTCACATTTCATAAGTAGTTAGGCCTTTACAGAAATGTGAAGAGTAGCCTTCCATATCCACTGCCAGAAAGCTTTCCAGAAGGGAGGGGCCTGTTTTAGGGTCTGTCACATGGAATTTTGTAGCTGGTCCTAAAATGAGCTGTGAGCCTCTGATCCATTTATTTTAATAGAGCACTTGAGAGCTGTGTTTTGTGTGAGTGCTGCTGAATCTCACAGGCTGTATCAAAGTCCTGTTGCTGTTTGAAAGTGGAAACTAAACTATCAGAAGCCTAATGTGTTGCTAATGTTACCAGCTCTGGCGGATAACCAAAAGTTCCAGATTTGTATGCTCTTCTTGTTAATGGTTTTAGAAATGTTTTCTTTGGTTTATCAGTATTCAGTGACTTCATGAGCAGTCACTGAACACCTACAAGTTGTTATCTGTCTCATCAGCCTTGCCATGGTGTATTCCAAGTGTCCTGGAATGTGGATAGGGTGCAGAAGTAAGACTTCACCTGGGTTCACTTCTCTTGCACTTCTGTCAGTGCAGCTCTCTGGTAGAGTGATGTTGGCTCCTAGCAGTGTCTCCAGAGTGGATTTTCCTTGGTATCATTTCATTTCCAGTAGCTCACTGACACTAGGCAGAGTTGCTGCTGGAATCTCTGTGGGCTTTGAGCACATCAGTTACCTTATTGCTTATTCTAATTTCTTCTTTTAAGTATGGTAACTGCCATTTCTTGCATGTTGTCTGTGTGAGAGTGAAGTCCTATTTACTGTCTTTCCTCAAAAAAAGTGTGTAGGGGAGTTTTGTGCACCTAAAAGTAGTGGCTGTAAATGTCCCTTTCCTCCCTACCTGTCCAGGATACAGCACAAACCTGTGTCCCTTCACAAAGAGGGTTTTCTGCTCAAGCCAAAGGGTTTAATTCTGAAATGATTAATTGCTGATCCATCCGTCTTGTACTCTTTAGATAGTTCTGCAAGTTCTTTGCATTTCAAGTAGTTTGTTATTCTTAGTGTTGTCAGCAGCATTCAAAAGTGTAATATTTTGGAATTTATATCAGGGTATCTGTCTGTGGGTTGGATTTTCTTTTGTCTGTCTGGGTATTAGATTTTCAGTGCTTCAGACTTGCAGAAGGGAGTAAACACTATTTCTTGTATGCAGAAAGCCACAACTTTTGCTGCTCTGTCAAGTTAACCAAGACAACAGCCTATGGAAGTGTAGTAAGTGCTGCCTCTCCCTTGGGCTTCATCATTTTCTAAAAGTTTGCATGATGTATCCTCTAGGGTGTATCAGCCCAAATAGATTGGAATACCCTGCAATAGCATGTTAAGGGAACTATGTTTTCTTCAGGTGTGGTTCTGATACTTTTGCTTTCACAAAGTGGACTGGAAAGTGCTGTGTTATGGGACATAAGTATGAATTGAAGGGGAAAGCTGGGTGCAGCAGGAGGCTGCCCATGTGTGCTGGGTGATTAGCATCAGCTCAGCTGAGTTTTGGGTTTCCAGAAAGCTAAGGTTTCTCTTCCTAATGTGTTGAATATATTTTTCTTCAGTTCTGTAGCATTCAAACATTTACACTGAAGGTGTTTGCTTGTATGTTTTTTTTAAAGCCATCTTTAATTGTACTGAAGGAGGTGATGCTGCTGCAACCTACTTAGACATGAAAGTAACCATCAAGTCTTAGTTTTTAGCTTATTGTTTCAAATTTGTAGAGGTTTGTATTCCCATACTTTACATGCAGTTTGAGAGATTTGGGTCTCTGTGGGTGTTGTCCTTGTTACATGAACTTTTTTACTGTGTAGTTTTCTCAGTGTGTGTATTACTCGAGTGAAAGGTAATATTAAACATCAGGGCACTATTTGTCATAGACACTTAGTGAACTAAGAGACCAGTGGGACTTCACATCCCGTCTGAATCCAGCAGTCAGGTGCTCCAGAATTACTCTGCTGGTTTTTATGAAGAGGCAACATGTTTCATAGCTGAGGCTCGTGATTCTCACTCACAGTTACCTTGCTGAAGACGTTGTGGTATGGGAAAACCGCCTAGTATCTCTTTGAGCAGTTAGTGTAATTTATCTTACCTCACTTGAATTGGTTTCTGAGGAGTGGCTTTTTCTGGCCTTTTTTTCTTTTAGTCAGACCAAGAGGAATTTTTCAGGTTGCTTTTCAGACTTCCTGAGCTTCCAAAATACATATTAATATCATGTGGAAGAGGTTGAGGTTTGGTTTGTGGTC